>NC_043700.1:8418031-8420798 GCF_006229205.1 Suricata suricatta | reverse complement strand
ACTTTGTCAACTTCAAGATTAAAAGTGACACTGAACAAAGCAATCCCTCCAGACATGAGAACAAAAGGGCAGAGAAAGCACATGTGCCCCTCTTCCTTGAGGGTTTGTAACAAACTCAGAAACTGGTTTAGGGGAAAAGGTGAGAGTTCCTAAAATTTTCTTTTCATTTGCGTGTATGTGTGTGTGTGTGTGTGTGTGTAGGTGTATGTGATTAATTTGGAGGATAGATGAAATGTGAGCAGGCTTATTAGCCACACTGCTCCAGTTAAATGAAATTAAAAATATAAGAGACTGAAGATACCTGATGTCAGAAAACACTGAAAAATATACTCACTCCATATGAATGTTCTAGAGACAGACATATCTGATAAAATAGCACATTTACCAAAACTTAAAAGAAACTCAGGGTTCTTTGAAATACACCTGAAACCAGGAGTGAAAACACTGAGCACCACAGACACAATAATCACAGACACAGATATCTGGGAATCATAGTATTCATTTCCACCATTATCTATCAGACCTAGAATATTTTGGTATAGTTACTTTACTTTTCTGTTTAATGAATTTAGCAGTGTCTTACGTATAAATATTAAGTCAAATTAAGAATTTTTTAGACATAATAAGCTCTTTCAAATTATCTTTTTAAAAACATAACTTTCTCAGAATGAGTATCTTTTAAAAAATTACACTAATGAACCTCCAAGTTTCACCCCACCCAAGGTGAAAAAAAACGAAGCATCTTTGACAGTGAAATTACCTATGAACACAACTTTATGTAGCAATGAAAAGAATAAATCAGGTACTCCTCATTTCAGCCACTTCTGAAGTATTTCATTGGAAATGGGGACAGGTTCCTCTATACTAGGAACATACTTACCTCTTTAATCTCCTGTGTCCCCTCCACAAAATCCCCTCTCAGAGTGGGCTTTGGGCACTCTGCCCTCACCTAACCTATACAGCCTCATCCCTTAAGACAAACCATCTTTATCAAAGTCCTTGGATTGTCTTGCTTTCAAAAGTGATGTAATTCTTGGTCAATGAAAATCTATAACCTTCAAAAAGCAAAGGCTCAATCTATCTTCAGTAGAGAAATAGCTCTTATTCTTTGGTGCGAAACCACAACAGCAAATCAATTCACAATTGTTTGGTGGTTTTTTAATGATTTTTCTTTGCAATTCTTTTGACAATAATCGTTCAGCATCTGAATATGTCCACTGTAAACAAACATGCCACATCTCAAGGTACAGATAACACAATGAGGCAGAAAGACACCAATGGCCATAGAGGCTTAACCAAAAAGCTGCCTCAGAAGGCGTTTCCTCTGAGGCAAAACAGACAGGAGTTTGCACATGTTTCCTTACTTCTAAACCTGTAGGACCCTATTCATTCAGCCAGCACCTTGATTAGTCTTAGTTCTCCACTGAATTCCGTATGTAGGTCAGAGTCTTCATCTATTCTACTTTCTGATTTTCATAGCCCTTAATGGCTCCCAACCATTACCTGAACGCCCCTTATTTCTTATCTTAAATCCACAATTTCTCATCTTGCCTCTTCCTGTCTAGCACATAGCAATGGCACCTACAGGAACATATCACAAAGAAAGAGATAAGGAGATATTTCTAGATATTTTTTAATCAAAGAGAAATTTCTTTCATTCCCCCGGGCCACTCTTTTTCCCAAGAGAAATATGCAAACAGGTCGAATGGAACACAGGCATCTCCTCTTCAATTTACGAACTGGGATCCCAAAGAGCCATCTCACACTGGCCACATTTTGGTCAAAAACATGTCTCCCGTTTCATCATTTAACGATCCGTAAGTAAGATGAATTACACTACTGTAGTTCCCATTTGGCATGGTGACGGTTTGAGTCATGTGAGAGTGCAGCAACACAGTGGGCTGTGAGGGGGAGAATCCTCCAATCTTCTAAGTAAGAAGCAGTAGTGGAAAATTAACTCAGTCTTGTGGAGAGCTCAAATTCATAATACAATGGAACTGTATTTTATATATTCAATTTTTATGATTCACTGGGGCCCATGAATGATCAGTGTATGGTACATTTATGCCCGTTGCGTAGAAATTGGGCAGAGTTTTAACATTTAAAATTATTATACAAATTTATAGTTGTATGTCTTGCTTTATGACATTTTTCAGTCATGTCTATGATTTATCTGATGCTTGGCCTACCACATAACGTCCAATCGTAACATTGTTCCTAGGAGAAAATATAAAAATTTTTAACAACCTGCTCTACAGTCAGGCTTCTAGCAATGCATTGTGGCGACAAGTAGGAATGTGCCATTGCAGTTTTATGAACTCTACTTCACACAGATTTATGACTAAAGAATAAAATGTCCCTGGTGATTATTTAACAGCTTATGTAAATCAATATTCTAAATTTTTTTTAACCCTGACCTTTCAACTTTTTTAATGTTTATTTATTTTTGAGAGAGAGAGAGAGAGAGAGAGAGAGAGAGAGAGAGAGCGAGCGAGCGAGCGCACATGTGTGTGCAGGGGAGGGGCAGAGAGAGAGGGAGACACAGAATCTGAAGCAGGCTCTGGCTCTGAACTGTCAGCACAGAGCCCAATGTGGGGTTCAGACCCACAAACTGTGAGATCTTGACCTGAGCCAAAATTAGAAGGTAACATTAACATAAAACCCTGTTTCAGGACTACCTCTCTGACATCCACTACTTTCCGCACTCCTGTCCTGACTGGAGACTTCTAAGATGCCGTCTGCTGTGTTCATTTCACATCTAGGTATA
>NC_043700.1:8415189-8417931 GCF_006229205.1 Suricata suricatta | reverse complement strand
TATACCTAGATGTGAAATGAACACAGCAGACGGCATCTTAGAAGTCTCCAGTCAGGACAGGAGTGCGGAAAGTAGTGGATGTCAGAGAGGTAGTCCTGAAACAGGGTTTTATGTTAATGTTACCTTCTAATTTTGGCTCAGGTCATGATCTCACAGTTTGTGGGTCTGAACCCCACATTGGGCTCTGTGCTGACAGTTCAGAGCCAGAGCCTGCTTCAGATTCTGTGTCTCCCTCTCTCTCTGCCCCTCCCCTGCACACACGTGTGCGCTCTCTCTCTCTCTCTCTCTCTCTCTCAAAAATAAATAAACATTAAAAAAGTTGAAAGGTCAGGGTTAAAAAAAATTTAGAATATTGATTTACATAAGCTGTTAAATAATCACCAGGGACATTTTATTCTTTAGTCATAAATCTGTGTGAAGTAGAGTTCATAAAACTGCAATGGCACATTCCTACTTGTCACCACAATGCATTGCTAGAAGCCTGACTGTAGAGCAGGTTGTTAAAAATTTTTATATTTTCTCCTAGGAACAATGTTACGATTGGACGTTATGTGGTAGGCCAAGCATCAGATAAATCATAGACATGACTGAAAAATGTCATAAAGCTAGACATACAACTATAAATTTGTATAATAATTTTAAATGTTAAAACTCTGCCCAATTTCTACGCAATGGGCGTAAATGTACCATACACTGATCATTCATGGGCCCCAGTGAATCATAAAAATTGAATATATAAAATACAGTTCCATTGTATTATGAATTTGAGCTCTCCACAAGATTGAGTTAATTTTCCACTACTGCTTCTTACTTAGAAGATTGGAGGATTCTCCCCCTCACAGCCCACTGTGTTGCTGCACTCTCACATGACTCAAACCGTCACCATGCCAAATGGGAACTACAGTAGTGTAATTCATCTTACTTACGGATCATTAAATGATGAAACGGGAGACATGTTTTTCACCAAAATGTGGCCAACGTGAGATGGCTCTTTGGGATCCCAGTTCCTAAACTGAAGAGGAGATGCCTGTGTTCCATTTGACCTGTTTGCATATTTCTCTTAGGAAAAAGAGTGGCCCGGGGGAATGAAAGAAATTTCTCTTTGATTAAAAAATATCTAGAAATATCTCCTTATCTCTTTCTTTGTGATATGTTCCTGGAGGTGCCATTGCTATGTGCTAGACAGGAAGAGGCAAGATGAGAAATTGTGGATTTAAGATAAATAAGGGGCGTTCAGGTAATGGTTGGGAGCCATTAAGGGCTATGAAAATCAGAAAGTAGACTAGATGAAGACTCTGACCTACATACGGAATTCAGTGGAGAACTAAGACTAATCAAGGTGCTGGCTGAATGAATAGGGTCCTACAGGTTTAGAAGTAAGGAAACATGTGCAAACTCCTGTCTGCTTTGCCTCAGAGGAAACGCCTTCTGAGGCAGCTTTTTGGTTAAGCCTCCATGGCCATTGGTGTCTTTCTGCCTCATTGTGTTATCTGTACCTTGAGATGTGGCGTGTTTGTTTACAGTGGACATATTCAGATGCTGAACGATTATTGTCAAAAGAATTACAAAGAAAAATCATTAAAAAACCACCAAACAATTGTAAATTGATTTGCTGTTGTGGTCTCGCACCAAAGAATAAGAGCTATTTCTCTACTGAAGATAGATTGAGCCTTTGCTTTTTGAAGGTTATGGATTTTCATTGACCAAGAATTACATCACTTTTGAAAGCAAGACAATCCAAGGACTTTGATAAAGATGGTTTGTCTTAAGGGATGAGGCTGTATAGGTTAGGTGAGGGCAGAGTGCCCAAAGCCCACTCTGAGAGGGGATTTTGTGGAGGGGACACAGGAGATTAAAGAGGTAAGTATGTTCCTAGTATAGAGGAACCTGTCCCCATTTCCAATGAAATACTTCAGAAGTGGCTGAAATGAGGAGTATCTGATTTATTCTTTTCATTGCTACATAAAGTTGTGTTCATAGGTAATTTCACTGTCAAAGATGCTTCGTTTTTTTTCACTTTGGGTGGGGTGAAACTTGGAGGTTCATTAGTGTAATTTTTTAAAAGATACTCATTCTGAGAAAGTTATGTTTTTAAAAAGATAATTTGAAAGAGCTTATTATGTCTAAAAAATTCTTAATTTGACTTAATATTTATACGTAAGACACTGCTAAATTCATTAAACAGAAAAGTAAAGTAACTATACCAAAATATTCTAGGTCTGATAGATAATGGTGGAAATGAATACTATGATTCCCAGATATCTGTGTCTGTGATTATTGTGTCTGTGGTGCTCAGTGTTTTTACTCCTGGTTTCAGGTGTATTTCAAAGAACCCTGAGTTTCTTTTAAGTTTTGGTAAATGTGCTATTTTATCAGATATGTCTGTCTCTAGAACATTCATATGGAGTGAGTATATTTTTCAGTGTTTTCTGACATCAGGTATCTTCAGTCTCTTATATTTTTAATTTCATTTAACTGGAGCAGTGTGGCTAATAAGCCTGCTCACATTTCATCTATCCTCCAAATTAATCACATACACCTACACACACACACACACACACACACATACACGCAAATGAAAAGAAAATTTTAGGAACTCTCACCTTTTCCCCTAAACCAGTTTCTGAGTTTGTTACAAACCCTCAAGGAAGAGGGGCACATGTGCTTTCTCTGCCCTTTTGTTCTCATGTCTGGAGGGATTGCTTTGTTCAGTGTCACTTTTAATCTTGAAGTTGACAAAGT
>NC_043700.1:8398892-8415089 GCF_006229205.1 Suricata suricatta | reverse complement strand
AAGTAATATTGTCTTTTCTCTAGCAGAACTGCTGCAAACCGTTTTAAATATAAAAGTATTGTAATTCATCCAAAAAGTATATTTTGTTGCTTTAGAGCTCTAAATGGGAGATATCAGGCATTAGTTATATTTTATAATCTATCTAACAAATACATGGTGAATGTCTACCACATATCAGCTACTATTCTAAACACTGGAGATAAAATGATAAACCAAAGAGACAAGGTATGTTTCTCTCACCTAGTATACAGTTTACGTGCATTATGGAGAAAAGGAAGCCAGAATACAAATTACAGTGATTTCTCTGCTACTATTTGAGTGAGAGAAGAGTAAGATTAGAAGAGGAGAAGGAGGTAGGGACAAAGAGACCATGAAAATTCAACTTTTAAAAGCCTAGAGTAACTTCACTGTAGAAGAAAATGTTAGGTGGATGGCGGAATGGAAGATTAATGACAATGGGTCATAGCAGAGAGAAAAGAGTGAGCTTTGGAAGTCTTAATTTAAGGACTTGGGATTTTTTTTCTATGTGGGGAAAATGCATAAATATCATTTTAATCTATCAAAACTAGTAAGCTCCTTTAGATGGAGTTGGATTTGTTTTGTTTCATCATTTATTTCTTTATATGTTTTGATTTCTTTCTGTTGTAGCTGATGCTAAGCACCTTGGCAGAAATTTGGTAGGATGTCTACTGGATTAGAATTCATGAGTTTATAGTCCTCAATTCAAAAGTAATCCTATCTAGATAAAGCTTTGGTGTCTTAATCCATAAAAAGAGTTCTATTGTGTTCTCTAATTGTAAGAGATTTAGGAAATCAGATTTTCAATAAACTATTCTTCTTAGGTACTAATAACCTGGTAAAGGCACCGTATAGTAAAGTGAAGGTTCAGGTAAGGGACTCTATGAAATGGTGAATACTGCTAAGAGAAAGCTAAGTGACAAAGTCCTAAGTTTGCTATAGACGTCCGTCCCGTCTAACAAAATGCAACACAATTTTAATGTCTGCCCGTGTATAAATTAATATTTCACCTGTGTAATCCATGTGCTTGTTAAGTTCTATTTTAAACTACTCCTGTCACCTTTGTTGAATAGTGAAACCAAAGATCAGTGTAAGAACTGTACTTCGTATGGGTTAGAGGATATGCAACTGAAGTATTAAAATCCCATAGGACTGATGTAGTCTGTAATGCATTTTTTTTCAGTTTATTCTATTTCTTTTAAAAATGCACCATTAGTCTTCTGTGTTATGCCTCCAAAACAGACATATTGTAATTTCTTTAATGATGTAATGACTTTAGCTCAGGTCATGATCTCATAGATGTGGGATCAAGCCCCATGGTGGGTTCTGTGCTGATAGCAGAAGGTCTGCTTGGGATTCTCTGTCTCCCTCTCTCTCTCTGCCCCTTCTCTGCTCACTCTCAAAATACGTAAGCTTTAAACAAATAAAAAACTAAATGCTGTAAAAGGTAACTTTTCCATTATGTCATATTCTATGTTTACAACAAAAATGAGAGGAAGAAACAGAGGTTTTCCATATATATTCCATTCCCCACACACGCAGAGCCTCCCCCACCACCACCATCACACACCAGAGCAGGAAGTTGGCAAGGATGAACCTACAGTGACACATCGCCATCACCCAACTCCATAGTTAACGTTATGGGTGTAACGTAAAGTTACGAGGTGATGCACTCTGTGTTGTGCGTCTTGTATTAATAACATGAGTCTGTCACTGTAATATCACACAAGGAATTTCTATGTTCCAAAATTCCTCCATGTTCCGCAGAGCCTGGAGCCTGCTTTGGATTCTGTATCCCCATCTTTCTCTGCCCCATCCCCACTCATTCTTGCTCTCGCTCTAAAATAAACATATATTAATTATTTAAATAAAAATCAGTATATTCCAAAGAAAGCTAGCCAGGTGAAGGGAGAGGATTCTCAACACAAACACCTGGAAGGGGAGAAGGAAAGAAGAGCCAAGATCAGCAGAACTGCCTGGGTGACCCACAGCGACTGCAGGTGCATCAGTGAGTACAGCTTTGACCAAAAACTTTGCCCAGTCCATTTGTTAGAAATATATCCCCACTGGGGCATCTGGGGGCTCACTTGGTTACGCATCCTACTAATCATTTCAGTTCAAGTCATGATCTCATGATCCTGAGATCAAGCCCCACATCAGGCTCTGTGCTGAGTGTGAAGCTTGCTTAAGATTCTCTCTCTCCTCCTTTCTCTGCCCCTCCCTCACTTACGCTTTCTGCTTCTGTCTCTGTCACTCTCTCAAAAAATAAAAATAATTTAAAAAAGAGGTACATCCTTATTGTTTGGAGTTATTACATTTGGGGTAGTTCATTATGCAAAAATACTTGACAAAAGTTAATTGACTCAGAAACATCTATTTATGTGGAAATCCTAAACTCTAACTCCACAATCTCCCACCTATATGAAGCCAATAATCCAATTTTTAAGATGAATTAATCAACAGTAAAGAGAATTAAGAGAAATTTTAAAATCTCTAATTTACATAGTTCAATCTATCATACAAGTTTCATAATCTACAAAGAATAAGACAGAAACTCAATATCAAATGGCAAAAAGAAAAACAAGTTGAATGAGCACCGCACTAAAGAGGATTATCAAAACATACAGAAAGTTGCTCAGCACTATTGGTCATCAGTGAAATGCAAACTAAAACACAGTCCAACACTATCGCATGTGCACTGTAATAATCTGAAGAAAAACAAAAAATAAACAATATACTTCCTGTTATTTATCGCAGGATAATGAACTACCTCACAACTCAGTGGACTGAAACATCTCAATTTTCTATCTCATGATTTCTGTCTCGTGTTTCAAGAATTCTATCAGTCTTACTTTGGGAATTCCTGTGTTTTCCATGGCACTAAAGGAAGTCTCCTGGCTGGGCTACGGGGAAATATTGGAGACAACTTCAATCATGTGACGGCAATTAAGGTTTTCAAGAAGGCTGGGATGGGTACTGTCAAGGCAGACCTCTCCACCATGGAGGTCAGACTACTTACATGGTGGATCAGAGCACCAAATGAGGGGTTTCAAGACGCTCAAAGAGAAGGAACAATGCTTCCTATGACTAACTGACCTTTTATGCTTTAGAACTTCACTTCTCTTGCAGTCTACTAGCCAAGAGACCTTCACAGCCAGTCCCACATCAGGAGGAAGGCACTTAGACTCTACCTCTCAATGGGAGAGTGACTCGAGAAGTGCTAAGTGTTATCAAGCTATAAAATTACAACTATTTGCAAAGAGGGTAAATACCTGGTCGATGAGAAAGTAAAATCGTCTATCGAGTTTTGAAAACTGACATACGCTCCAAAGCCAATCAAAATCATAGTCTAACATCCATCAGTTACTGTTCTAAATAATTACATAAATATAAATATTTGTTCTCCCAGAGACATGCACCAAAATGATTACTGTAGTGCTATTTAGCCCCTAATGAGAAAATATAGGCATGTCCTTTAACAGTAAAATGTCTAAAGAGTGACAGCAACCTGCAATCAGCAATCTACATTAATCTCCCTTCCAACATGCTGTTAAACTAAGATTGTGATGATTTTATGTGCAAAATATGGCCTGTATATTACCCTCCACCCCATCTTGACTCTAGATAGACTGGCGATTAAAGGGGCAATATGTGACTTTTGAAGATAAATCATGATATGACCAGAAGGTTCCCCCTGATTCCCTTGGGCGTCTCACTCTTAAAACTCAGGTCCAAGGGAGCCCAAGCAATCCACTGAGAACCAGTCTGGGGAGAAACTGCACTCTGGAGGGGCCGAGAGCTGCCAGCTTATGCCAGCACACCAACCACAGAGGGAAGCCATCTTTAACATGAACCTCCTAGGGGCATCTGGGTAGCTCAGTCGGTTAAGCGGCCGACTTCGGCTCAGGTCATGATCTCACAGTTTATGGGTTCGAGCCTTGCATCAGGCCCTGTGCTGACAGCTCAGAGCCTGGAGCCTCCTTCAGATTCTGTGTCTCCTCCTCTCTCTGCCCCTCCCCCACTCGTGCTCTGTTTCTCGCTCTCTCAATAATAAATAAAAACATTTCTAAATTTTTTAAATGAACCCCCTAGCCCTGAATCAGCCTGCCTTAGCTGACACCAGCTGGAGCCATGGTGAACGGACGCATCGTAGTCATGCTCCAATTACAGGGTCATGACCAAAAATAAATGGCTGTTGTTCATTCAAGTCACTATGTTGTGAGGTACTTTTTATGTGGCTCTAATAACTGGGACAGAATGTGATACCATCAATGAGCGCCTGAGCCTAAATGCTTTCTGAAAAAATTGTTTTAGTGAAATTGCTTTAGTAAAACTTGTTGCAGTGTTTTTACTAAAATCCTCAAAGGCTTCAAGAAAGCTGTTAGGCTTAAAAGAAGGGTATGTTATTGGAAGTTGGAGCAAAGAAGTCCCGTGTCATACAGAGGCAGAACTGTTGGCAATCCTGTCACTTGTCATCCTGTGGAAGACACGGAAAGTGCCCAATGAACTGGATGACCTCGCTGAAGGAGACTTTCAGGTGCAATATTTGAAGTGCCATCTGGTGCCTTCTCACCCTTTATGATAAAATGTGAGGAAAGAGACACAGCATAAAGAAGTGTTTAAACTTTAAAAAGCCAAGACATACTGGGCTGTAAAATAAAATTGTTTCTCATTTCCAGCCTCTCCCATGACAAAATATTCTCAGATTATCAAAGATTGAATCTCAGATAGGACCATAACCACCTTGGTGAAGACCAGAAATATTTAAAGGAGTGATTCATAAATTTGTTCAGACAAAAAAATAAAAGGCCTAAAAATGTCTTCAAAGAATGCTTTTCAAATCTTCATTAGACAGTGGGGTTTCCAAGACTCCTGAAAGAACTGAGCGACAGCTGCATCATGGAGAGAAAAGGCAGGGAAGAATTTGTCGCTGTGGGTTTTGTCCAATGTACACAAGTATGTGTGCACCAATCGCATACGTGCCATACATGTATGTATCTCAAATATGACGGTGGCTTTTAGTCACCACGTCTTCTCCGGTGGTGCACGGCACAACTAGGGCAACCAGAACACTGTGGTGTCTTCACACAAGGAGAGTGCAAAGGACAAGTATCACCGAAGCAAACGAACAGTATATGGAGGATTCTCCAGGAATGTGAGGTACAAAAATTGTACATAAAATATAATTTAATCTTTAGTATTTAAAATGGAACAAAACCTATTTCTTTCTTAATTTTAGAAGCCGTCAGACTGATTTCTCTTGGGAGTTGTAAGGACTGAATGGGTACAAAGTGAACTTTTTTTAAAAATTCTTGATCTGAGAGCACTTATATGGGTGTGTTTGTAGATTTTATCAAGTTGTTTACTTATGATCTGTGCCCTTTCTGGACATGTGTTACAGCTGTGTCTGTCAGGATTCGGCCTTGAAAGGAGATGAATCTGGTTTAAGTGCTCAGAGGTCCTAGCCATGTCCAAGCCATGTGATACACTAATCATTGAACAACAATGGCTAACGTGCATGTCGTAATCTGAAGGCTAGCCACCACAGGAAAAGCAGGAGAATGTATCATTAACAAGCTAACTGTGGGAAATAAATTAATATGATACTTAGAATACTTATCAAAAGAACAGGAAACATGGAAGAGCTATGACAAGAAGAGCAAGGGTAAGTCGAAAGCTATAAATGTAAATAACCAGTAATGCCTTCACCCTTCTAAGTCTCAATTAGGTCAAAGAAAATTACATATTGGGGCATCTGGGTGGCTTAGATGGTTGAGCATCTGACTCTTGATTTTGTCTCAGGTCATGAGCTCACGATCTGTGGGTTTGAGACCCAGGTCGGGCTCTGCACTGAGAGTGCCAGGCCTGCTTGGGAATCTCGGTCTTCCTCTCTCTCTGCCTCTCCACTGAGGCTCTCCTCTCTCCCTCAAAATAAAAACATAACCATTAAAAAAAAAAAAGAAAAATACTTATCACAAGGCAAAATATGCTAATAGTGGCTACTAATTTCTTCCCCTGAATAAACCATTTGGGTTGGGAAAATAAAGTCAAAATAGCTTCCCTGATAACAGTCATTCAGGTTTATGTTAACATTGGTCTCTTCTGATACTGGACACCACCCACCCTCCGCTGTTTCCCCACCACGTGACGGGGTAGGGTGGGGGTGAGGAGCCACAAGGCAGTTAGTCTTAACAGTGGACAGGCTCAACATCCCTGTGCTCTTTCCGGGTCTTTAAAGGAGTTCTTACAGGAGCACCTGAGGGGCTCAGCGGGTTGAGTGTCCAATTCTTGATCTTGGCTCAGCGCATGATTCCAGGGTCAGGAAATCAAACCCTGCATGAGGATCTGGCCGTGCACGGAGCCTGCCTGGGGCTCCCTCCCTCTGCCCCTCTCCCCTACTTGCGCACGCTTACTTGCTCTCTTAAAAAATAATGGAATAATAGTTACTTTGGTTACTTTATACTTCCATTTTCCTCATCTATAAAATGGATAAGAACAGTATCTACATTATAGGTTTGGTGAGGATTCACTGAAGAAAGTCTTTAGCAAACTGCCAGGTACCTAGTCACAATTGGCAGAACAAAGATTTTACAACCGTCATTTTCTATATATGAGTCAACGTTCATCGGAAATAATGATAGCTTCAAGTCCTAAGTTCATTATTTTGATTCATCTCTACTTACCTAGACATCCTTGTCCATAACATTTTCTTTTTAAGGTAGAGTTCATGTGGCCATATTCCGTTATTTCTTTCAGGCTCATAGCGGAAAAACACTGTGATTTTGTATAATCTACTTGGGTCATATTTTCTTCCCCTCAGTACTTTGAAGACAGCTATCTCATTGTCTTCTGATCGTGACTATTACTGTGGAGAGGTTGGAGACAGGGCTAACTTTTCCTGCACTGAGGTGGTGTGATGGTCTAAAGAACTCTATCTTTATCCTGAAGTTAAATAGCTTAACTTTAGGCTATAGGCAGTCTTTGTTAGAATACCATGGCTTTTGTTAAATGTCCCTTGGCTGGCTTCATTTCCATTAATTTAGTGGCATATCCTACTCACACAGAAGGCTACCACTGAGTTTCAGATCATTTCTCTAATTCAACAGGTAAGCCTAGAGTCTATTTTGTTGGAGAGAATCACTCTGTTCATTTCACCACATTGTACACCTTCCTAGCTGTCAGTATTTCCATTTTTCTTCCAAGGTGGGAAGAGTGTGCACACTCGGTTTGTTCATCTAAACACTTGAACGTGTTAATGGGCATTTCTTGGGATTTTAACATTTTATCAGGATGATGTCAAAGGGAAGAAATTACTTTTAGGAACTGCGATTTCTTGTTGCTTTTCCTTCAAGATTCAATTAAGTGAATCTCGTTTTGGTTCCTTTGCTTGAAGTTTTGAATGTGATTTCGTGAAGTTATATCACTTTCCTTGTTTTGTTTATGCAATTTTGTTTCGCTCTTTTTTTTCATTTGTTGACTAGCTTTTGCTAGTTTTTATTCATTTCAGAGTGTCAGAAAGGACATTCTGTGAAGTTTAAATCCATTGTCTTACTCACGCCCTTATTTACAGCTTTCCATGAGGCAATTAAGGATAAATGTATTCAAAAGAGTATTTGAAGGAGAAATCTTTCATGGAGAGCTCCAGATAAACCTGAAAACTTTCAAGAAGCCACTAAAATAACTTCAAGAAAATAATGCTTCTTTCTTAATAAGATGAAAAATATAGAGAAGTATTTTTTAATAAATGAAGAGAGTCAGAAGCAAGACAAGAATCATGTGTGTTTTGTACAACCACATGAAATATTAGGCTGATTATTTTTAATCTTACACCTTTATTAACTGCACATAGCCACTATTTTCTAATATACACTGCGGAGGATGAAGTTAATGATTTTCTCAAGACACATCATCAGTAAACTCACTGAAATTCATAACCACTTTGCAACAGCACCAGAAAAGAGAGTTAACGTATTAAATGACAACAACACTACAAAGTACGCTTGCACATTGAAAAAGTCTGACTGCAAGTGCTAAGAAAAATATAGGAGTTACCAAATGTTAAAATCTTCATGTTCATCATTCTGTGTACAGAATATATGAAGGTTTAATACAATTTTCAAAATATGACTTCCTTTTTCAGCATTTTGTTATCAATCAAGATATCCATTTGATGATCATTATAGATTGGTATCTGGCTCTTCAAAAGGAATCAACACAGAATTTCAAAGGATCTTAGAATTTTAAACCTCAGTGGGACTATTGAGACCAGGTAGTATAAACCCCTTCATTCTACACATGAGAAAAAAAGGTCGGAAATGGTAAACCCTGCTAAGCATCCTGCTGACGCACACATCCAGGAACAAGATAAAGATAAAACTCTTTCTGTAAAGAAGGAAATATATATGTTATTATGTTTTTAGGAAATAAAGTCTACTACTGTGTTATTTCTAGAACAAGCATATATCTTTGTGTACAACTGTAATTCGTTTCAAAATTTAATCATAGCATTTTTCCTTTCTTCTGACATTATCAAAAATTAAACATTTTTGCAAAAATTAGTAAATATTTTCAATATTTGCTTGATTCTTGGCCTCCAGCTTTCTAGATGCTTTGTGGTTATAGGAGTTGGAGAATAGGAAGCTGAATCAACTCCATATTTGAAAGGCTTCATTTCTGATATTTTCTGCCAGGTCCCATTTACTCATGTGTATTTACTCATACTGTATTTTGCATCCGAGTAAAAACCAAAGAAGCCCTGTTCCCACTCCAAGAGGGAAGCAAGAACATTATTCTCTGAGTTTTGTCCAAGGCCCCCAAATATTTGGTCACATCTAACAAGAGCTGGCTCACAAACAAGTTGCAGGATGTCACTTTGAACAAACCTCGCCTGACACTGGCATCAAACCCCCTACCTTTGATAATTTATAAAATAATTCCTATTATTCACCTGTCACTTGCATTGGGTTGACTCTACACTAGATTCTGGAAGGAACATGTATCCAGGATCCCTGTCCATTATAAATCTCTGATCCCAAGCAACTACAAGACTATGAGACTCGTTCTCCTTTCCTGGGTCTACTCTTCTGTCATTCACCCTATTAAATAAACTCTGTCATTCACCCTATTAAATAAACTCTGCTTTTACTTCCTCTGGCTCATGTTTGATCTCTACTACACAAAGCAAAAGACTCGGGGCGCCTGGGTGGCTCAGTCAGTTAAGCCTCCGACTTCGGCTCAGGTCAGATCTCACGTTCGTGGGTTCGAGCCCCGCGTCAGGCTCTGTGCTGGACAGCTTGCTCAGAGCCTGGAGCCTGCTTCCGGTTCTGTGTCTCCTTCTCTCATTGCCCCTCCCCCTCTCATGCTCTGTCCCTGTCTGTATCAAAAATAAATAAAACATTAAAAAAAATTAAAAAAGAACAAAGCAAAAGACCCTGTTGGGTGGTCCAGCATGTCCCCCATCCCCACCCCAGGTTCCCATACCCAGCATGCTGACATCAAAATTTCTTGAATCCTAGCCAGGAATTAGCACACATGAAGAGCTAGAATGAGGATCTGAGTTGCGAGTTATAAATTCTCATCTCATAGAATCCTGATCTGGCTTCCAAAAGTAAGACCAACAATGCTCTACACAGGGATGCTAATGATATGAAACTGAAAACGTAAAATTTTAAAATAGACTATTTCTTTCAGAAAGAACACATTTTAGTGTCATTGTAATCAAAGAATGCAACAGAGATATTTTCTTGCTGGCTGCATCTCTTTGTTTACAGAGAGTACAGAAGTCTTGGATTTCTGAGAATATGCACAGTGTTTGGAAAGGAGAAAATTCTCATTTAAGTCAGGAGAAGTATGAACAGATGTGACATCACCTAAGACCTACCTGGACCTTGGAAATAAACATTCTCTCATTAGGATACAGTTCCTAGAATTATTGCACAGGCAATCTCTAATAATAGTACAAAAACAGAAGTTCAAAGGGACTCAACATGGTACGACAGTAATAACAGTTTTGATAATAACAATAATAATTCCTAGAGGAAGGGAAACATCAGCCCTCTTTCCTTAGGCTTTAGATTAAGGATATCTTAGACACCTGAGAAAAGGAGGTTCAAAATCAACTGTCACACTCAGCCTCCTCTTTTTCAAATTTTCTCTCTGGGTTGGTAATACATCTTTGGCAGCAGCCAGCAAATACATCTATTTTCTAAATATCATATATTTGTCAGCATTATGGAAATATTCCTTTAACTCCAGTTTTTCTGAATAGCTTTGCAAGCAATTCCTTGTCCCTTTCTATTGATACAATATATATAACATTTATTTTTTTAATTTTTTATGTCTTTATTTTATTTTGAGAGAGAGAGAGACAGAGAGTGAGTGGCAGAGGGACACAGAGAGAGGGAGACACAGAATCCGAAGCAGGCTCCAGGCTCTGAGCTATCAGCAGAGAGCCCGACTCGGGGCTCGAACCCACAGACTGTGAGATCATGACCTGAGGCAAAGTCAGACGTTTAACCGACTGAGCCACCCAGGCACCTCAATATATCTAACATATTGCCCAGCTTCCTATAGTCAAGGAATTACATCATCATCAGACCTCCTCCAATTATTATTAGGCAATCTTGGAATTAGAAATGTACAGTGTATTGTATCACATTCTTTCCGACTTTTGGTTCAGCTAAGTGTAAGAACAAATTTATGCTCAAATTAGCAAAGCTCACTCAGAATATAAAAGGTGCATGCTAATTACACGTCCTACTCTGCCTTATAAAAACGCACACTCCAGGAATACACACAGGCCCCGCCCCCAAGCCCCTGCACTCCACCCCTGCCAGTCATCATTTCCAGTGTAAGAGCAATATTTTCTATTCTCATTTTTATTCAATTCCGACACTAATATGTCTCAATCCACTTCTTATTCTGAACCTTTAATACGGGGATTCTTCCTGGCTGTAGTATTATGCCTTTCTCCTCACTCATCCTGTGTATCTTCTCTTTTCTATGCTTGTCACACACCATGCCAATCTTATGTACCCGCGTAAGGATCCCAGTGTTTTCTTCTCCCTTAACATTAATATATTTCTTATAATTTCATGGAGTACCTAAAGTTCCTAGGAGGATCTAAGTATCTAGACTGCAAGGACACATTATGTACACACCATCCATGCTTCATTCTAAATACAAGGTTGGTGGAATGAAGGTCTTCCCAATGAGGCTAAACTCTGGGGGCCTATGCTGAAAACTTAGGCATCCTTTATTCCTTCCCAAACCATTGTAAAAATCCATTTCATTCTCTTCATTGGTACTTTTTTGGGTGAATCCAGCTTCCTACCTAACATAAGATATCATTATTATTATGTCAAGTGGTAATAATTAATACCAAAAACTCATGATTTTGCTTGCTACTGTACTAGTCATTTAAGGAAGGTTATATCATAAATAGAGGACATTTTCATCTGGTTGTCAGTTAACCTCTATTGTTTAGGGAAAAATGGAGAAAAAACTGATGAAGATGAGTAATTACTAAAAGACTTCCTGGAGATTTGATTTACATATGTGCAGTTTTCCTCAAGTAGTAATTAAAGATGTCTTGCATTGATCAAACCCATTCCATCAAAGATAAGTATAAAGGATTATCAATCTACCATATGGGTTTTCACTCTCACACCTAGGAACGTTGTGATCTAATGGACTTTTAGACTTTTAAACATAGCGTAGGTTTTAGGTTCTTATTAAAGACATTTTAGGTTATTAAAATTGGGCAGGAGAGACTTCTCATACGCCCCCTACCCTCACAGATTCACAGCCTCCTCCACGATGAAAATGCCACACCGCAATGGTACATTTGCTATGACTCATGAGACTGTATTGACTTAATTATCACCCCAAGTCCACGGTTTACATTGCAATTCATTTTGATGCATCTTCTATGGGTTTGAACAGATATAGAAAGACATGCACCCATGAGAGAATTTTTGCTTCCCTCAAAATCCTCTATCCTCTGCCTATTCATCTCCTTCCCAACCCCTGGCACCCACTGATCTTCTCACTGTCTGTAATTTTGCCTTTTCCAGAATGCCATATAATTGGCACATAATACATAGACTTCTTAAATTGGTTTCCTTTGTTTAGTATCCTTATTCCTTGCATGTCTTTTTCATGGCTTGATACATATTTTCGTTTCTCTTAAGACTTACATACTTTCAGCCTATCTATCAACCAATCAGAAAAATGCTACTAAAATGGCCCTAATGAAACCTTGCTAGTTTTGAGATCCAAGATGCTTCAACACTGCCAGTTATCAACGTGACCTGACATGGACTCATTATGATTTAATGAGCTATGATCCAAGAGTGATGGGAACAGGTCTTTGGAGTATACACGCCTGGGTTGAAATCATGGCAAATGAAGCTATGTAACCCTGAGCAAATTATGTAACTTGTCTTGACTCAGTTTCTTCATCTGTAAAAGTGGAACTAAAAGATACTTGGCAGTGCACTTGTGATTATCAAATGAATTGTTCAAAAGCACACAGAAGAGAGCTTAGAAAGGATCAGGAACCAGTGAATACTAACTAAATTATATTTAGGACAAAAAAAGACATCTCATCTACATTCCTGCACTCTAATAATGCAGGTATTTCAGAAAAGAAATTCTTAAGATTATTACTATTATTTTCCCATGGCTTCCCAAATTCTTGCATGTGTTTGAGTGATACTGTTACAATTCTACTGGTATGAAGAAAGGTTGGGCAGCAGAACCATAAGAATGACTAAGAAATGGGGCACTGAGCCACAATTTTTCATAGAAATTTGCCCGTCATATCCTTCATTTCCATATTAGAGACATAAAATAAAAAACTGTAGGCCACTGGTGAGCTAAAGACAAGTTGTAAGTGCAATAATCTTACATAGATGGTATTTGATTAATGGAACTCATAAGTTGGGTAATTTTTCAAATACAAGCATTGAAATGAGCAAAACAAATTTGAAATGAGCAAAACAAATGGACCTGGTAACTTGAAGTCAAGACACAGGGAGTTGGTGACTAGCAAAGGAAAGATAAGTGTCCCTGAAGAACGTTGTGGGATCCCATTGAAGGGCTTGGCTCTCTGTGAGAGCCGTGGGGAACCTCAAGAAAAATGATACATGGGCCTCTAAATGTTTACCTCAAACACCATGTTTCAGTGAATGACAAACTATATGTTGGTCTATTTGAATTTTAGATGAAAAATTCCAAAAGAAGATGAAAAACAAAACACAAAGCAATCCTTAACTACGATCTTCAACTTTAATTTTTTTAATCTGGAAAAAAGGTCATGGTCAGGTTAAATCAGGAGAAATATTGTCAGGATTTCAATGGAAATGGCAAACCTAGATAAGAAATTTGCCTTGACCTCTAAGAAAGAAATGATGCTAATAAAAGGGAAGTATGAACAACTGACTTAAAATGTGAGCAACAATATTAGGAAAACCCAAGAAAATAATAATAAAATGCTGAAAATATAAGAATACTTCTAAATTAGTATCAAAAGACCAAATAGACTTTTAATGGATTGTAATTTTCAGAACTTACCAATGGACTACTACAAAAGAAAACACATTTATTTTAATGTCATTTGGGTGTTCTTTTTGTCATGAATGGCTGTGGGGTGGTATTCACAAATGCTTGATCCCTCTCAAAGATGTGTCTCTCATGGACAATGTTTTAATTTATTTTCAAATCAACTCCCTTCAGGATGGTTGTTTATCTTCTATTTCCTTTCCTCAAAAGATAACTCAGCTTGGGTGGCTATTTTTTCAAAATTGCACATCTCCTTAGGTAGTGCTTGTTTATTTCTAAATGGTCTTTCTCTAGAGTGATTTATGGGTCATTTGCTTTGTCTATAATGAAGAATGACTATGTTTTATTAATGAATAGTTCATGTTAGCATGTAAAAGCTATACACATTAAATGATTCTGAAATTTGTAGAGATGAAAGTATCTTTAGTTTTTTTTGTGTGATTTCAGTTGAATCTATGGCATTTACATTTTAAACTGTCATACCCTACACTACAAATGCAAAGAAACAAATGCACCTTTTCTTTCAAGCTCCTCAGAGTTGATTTTATACTAGGGCAAACAGTACTCTACCGAAATAATAGTCCTTTTATAGATACCACTTACAAAGCTGGTGGAATGAAATCTAACACAGTTTTAATGTTTACATCATCCCTAAGAAAATTCAAGTAATTCCTACAGGACTGTATCATTTCATATAGAGTTTATTAGAACAATCTGCCAAGAAAACCAGTTGAAGTTATCCAAAGTATGGACAACAAGGTTAAAAGACATGAACACACAGTGTACAACTGCAAAAGTAACTCAGTTAATTCTCTGCACTCCTGCAGAAGCTAACACCAGTTTTCTTTCACAATGAGATAGGATGGAATAATCTGGACTTGGTGACCCACCAGTGTCTAGTCTAGGATAGTTTCTGTGCAACTGACTGGTTGACGTTACTTTCTTCTTAAAAATTTTTTAGCGTTTATTCATTTTTATGACACACAGACAGAGCGCAAGAAGGGGAGGGGCAGAGAGAGAGGGAGACACAGACTCCAAAGCAGGCTCCAGGCTCTGAGCTGTCAGCATAGAACCTGACATGAGGTTTGAACTCACAAACCATGAGATCATGACCTGAGCCGAAGTTAGACACATAACTGACTAAACCACCCAGATGCCCCCTGGCTGATTGACTTTAAAAGATGCCAGGCACTTGTTCAACTACCCCAGCAGTCATTTTGCTTGATTTTGTGACTGTTTTTAACATTTTCCTGGGTTCATTTACTCTGACCAACCAATTTGCAATTAACACTTCAGGTTACCCTGTGACAAAAATTCCTATCATATTAAGTCTAGCATTATCACTTTATTTACATTTATAAGTCATGTCATCCTTTAGCCGTATTTCGACTGGCTCTCTCTGATTCTGTAATAACTCCCCAGAAAGTTAGGTCATCCCTTCTACAGACCGTTGTTTTCCAACTAGCCATCTTCAGATACAGATCTCAAAAAAAATGAGTATTATAGGAATTGAAGAAAATATTCCTTAACTTCCTATTAACAGAAATTTTTCTAAATATTATTTCCTTCAATGTTGAAAAGATCTTGTTCTTAACTAATGACTAAAAGGAGAGTCAAAGGCATTATAAAGCTTCCTTTACATAATGTGGCTAATCAAGCAGAAAATCTATCTTGAAATCTGTCTTTTCAGGACCAAGTAGGCTGATGAATATCAGAAACATCCACCCCAACTAACTGCTTTAAATTACAAGGTTTACTGTCCAGGGTCACAAAGCTATGACAGAAAGCAAAGTGGTTTGTTTGTTTTTAGCTGGTGTTTGGGGTGGGGGGGCGAGGAGAATCCTGCGAATACCACCGGGAGATAATTAGAAGCTTGGCAAACTTCAGATGACCACTCTCTACCAGTCCACTTAAAATTCTCAACTGATAATGTACAGTGCTACTTCGTGTTGTAAACCACCACGACCGAACTCACTCAGGCAACAGTCAGATAGTTTTTGAGAGCTTTACTACAGATTATTTTAGTTCGGCCGAACGGCTCCCCCCGATGATCGAAGTACCCAGGGAGCGCCCCGCCAGGCCGGAGCATGGGGTTTTTAAGGGTTTTGCGAGCAGGTCATTTATTTGTCAGCCAATTACAGGTTGTAACACCTTATAGTAACCAGTAGTATCTTTACGCATACATATTACTTTCGGCGGGAACCTATCGGTTTTAGAGTTCTTTGTCTCCCATGACGTTTGAAATAACCAATCACAGCACAAGGGGAGGAAAGGAGCAAGCGGTTTTACAGAAGCAGGGACTTTCGCAATAAAAGGGGAGTCGTCCCTGATACAGAGTCCTGTGGAACAAATTTAGCAAGCAAGCCAGCACGTACAGAAGCAGATGCGAAGACAATGTGTTAGTCTTGTTTGTTCAAGAGTCAAGGTTACAAAGTTGTTACATGTCTTTTCCCCCTTCTGCTAGATTCTTGTTATTGCTACGGTTCACAAACAGTGGAACATTTTCTGATGCCTCATCTCCCACTGTCTATTGTCCTAGTTCCTGGTTAGGGTGGTCTCTAACACTTTTATTAAAATACTACCAGATCAGGAGACTTGCGGATTCTGAAGTGGTAC
>NC_043700.1:8371785-8398792 GCF_006229205.1 Suricata suricatta | reverse complement strand
GGCGGGGGTAGGTGGGGGAGGGAACCTCGGAAACACTTGTGAAGTTCACAGCAGAGAGGCAGAGGCCCATTTAAAGATTGAGACTAATCATAGAACCATGGAACATTCTCACTTCCTATAACTTGTCACCACATATCAAAGGCTTATTTGTGGCAGCTCCTTTTACCCACTACATTGGGTCTTGCTCTCAAGGAAAAAGTTACTACGTAAACTAACAGGGGAAAAAAACACAACAAAAAACATCACAGTGTTTTAGGAAACAGAGCATAAGAACCACCCTCAAATAAGGCAGATGTGAGAATTATCATACTAGCAAGTTAAAACATTTGTGATTAATATCCTGAGGGATCCAATGGATACAGCTGATAGCATGCAAGAACTGATAGGAAATCTAAGTAGAGAGAGGAAATTCAAAGAAATAATTAAAAGGAAATGCTAGATGGGTACCTGGGTGGCTCACTCGGTTAAGCATCCAACTTTTGATTTCAGCTCAGGTCATAATCCAAGGGTCCTGGGATCATGCTTCTGCTGAGCATGAAGCCTACTGAAGATTCTCTCTCTCTCTCTCTCCTTCTGCCTCTCTCCCCTGCTCACGATCTCTAAAAGAAAAAAAGAGAAAGAAATTCCAGAAATGAAAAACACTATCTCCAAAAATACAGAATGCCTGTGACAGGCTCATTAGTAAACTGGACATGAGAGAGGAAAGAATCTCCAAACTAAAACATTTTAGAGTATTTCAGTAAAACTTCCAAAATTATAAAGACTGAAAAAAAAAAACCATCAATTCCTAAGAACTGTGGTACAATTACAAAATATCTAGCTTATGCATCACAAGAACACCAGAATGAGAAGAGAAAAAGGAACCAAAGCAATATTTGCAGTAATAGTAACCATGAATTTCCCCAGATTAATGGCTAACATGAAGCCACAGATCCAGGAAGCCTAGAAAATAACAAGCAAGGTAAATGTAAAACAAACAAACAAACAAACAAACAAGCAAAACCCTTTCCCTGCATATCACATGCAATCTGCAGAAAATCAAAGATTTAAAACAAACCAAACAAAAACCTCCTCAAAGTAGCCAGAGTGTTCATTCTGGGAGCTGTGGGGAGGACACAGTTTACCCATAAAGCAGCAAAGATAAATATGACATCTGTCTTTTCTTGAAAACTCTGCAAGGAAGAATAGTGTAGACTGAAATTCTTACAGAGTTGAGAGGAGGAAAAAGTAAAGGGACCAACCTGGAATTCTATTTTGCAAAGCATACTTCAAAAGGAAATGAAAAACAAAGATCTCTTAAACAAAGAAATCATCCAGGGAGATTGTGCACGTGGGAACAGAGGGCATACACGAATTCTCTGTGCCTTCTCTCAATTTTGCTGTAAGCCAAAAAATGCAAAAAAAAAAAGGAGTCTATTTAAAAATTACAAATATTCCTAACAGAACCAAGTAAATACAATGGGAACAGAAACATATTTTGACATTTCTACCCCATGGCTACACTCAGATTCTTTTAATTTCTTTGCTAGAGTTTTTTCTCTGTAGTACACTGACAACTGAGTGTCTGATATATACTGATGGATGACAAAAGAAAAAAGAATACTCCAAAATGAGCCAAAACCCAAGTTCAAGAACTTACACTCCTGACTGACAAAAATGGTGTGATGTTGATGTAAGGAGAGACACATAAACAAATGGAACTAAAGAAAGAAACAGATTTGTATATGTATCAATTAATATTTGACCTAAGAGCCCAGATAATTTAGTGAAAGAAGGAATAACTTTTCAGGAAAAGGTACCAGAGCCATTGACAATCCCTAAAAACATCAACCTCATTCCTTACTTCACACCATTTATGAAAAGTAATCAATTCACCTAAAACTTAGAACTAAAATATTACTTTTCTAGAAGAAAACATAGGGCAAATCTCGTGACCTCAAGTTAAGAGACTGTATCTTATTTTTAAAACCTTATTCAAAAAGGAAAAATTGTTCAACTTGCCATATCAGAGTTTAAATTTTCTATTCAAAAGACCTAGTTTTAAAAAATAATAATAAAAAGCCACAGACTTTAAGAAAATATTTTCAAAATGTAGATCTGATAAAAGATTTGTACACAGAACACATAAAGAACTATTATAGTACAGTAATAAGAAAAATATTTTAAGTTGGACAGATAATTTAAATCAATAGTTTAGCAAAGAAAATGTGCAAAAGGCCAATAATCATGTGAAAGGTTAACATCATTAGTCATTAGGGAAATGCCAACTCAAATCACAAAATACCGTCACATACCCAGTGGCTTAAAATCTACAATACCAAAGTTTGGCGAAAATGCAGAGGAATTGGAAGATTTGCTAGGAAAAAATACGAGATGGCAAAGTCACTTTCAAAAATGCTTTGGTGGTTGCTTATGAAATTAAACATATATTTACTACCCTTTCCAGCAATCCCACTACTAGGTATTTATTGAGATAATGAATTCACACACAGAGACTTGTACTAGAATATTACTACTGGTTTCTTTGTAATAGCCAAAAACTAGAACTCAACCCAAATGTTATCAACTGGTAAGTAAAGAAGCAAATTGTGTTACACCCATACAATGGAATTGTAATTTGTAATAAGAAGAAATAAAGAGTATCATGGATGAACTCAAAAGCACTGTGCTAAGTAAAATAATAAAGACATAGAAAGATTATATGGTCCCACTCAGTTGAAATTCTAGAAAAGGCAATACGTTGGTAGAGAGAAAAACTTCAGTGATTGTAAGAACTAAGGGATTCGCAAGGGCACGACCACAAAAGAGATTTGGCAGGTGAAGCAAAGGTCCTGTATCATGCATGATTGTGGTGGTTACAGGACAGTATCTATTTGTTGCGATGGATCAATCTGTTCACTTAAATGTGAATTTTATTTTCCATACATTATATCCCAATACAACTGACTACAAGTAAAACAAAAATAAAGCTGTTTTGAAAACTAATCATCCCCCATGGTGTGGTCCAGCTTCCTGCCCAGAAAAGGATGCACGAACGCAAGGGACTATGAGGCCACCGAGATATCTATAGAAGTGTCCAATTTCAGACTCAGAACTGCAAGGTCTGTAGGAACACGTGACATGCAAGAGACAGGTGTATGCAGCCTCAGCAAGCTCAGGGGAGACGGCTGCTTGAGGTTCAAGGTCGTCACCAGCCTATCATCAGTTGTACCACACCCATGCGGGAGAACACCCAGGACACTGGGATTATTTCATATGTCCTTGGATTATGGACCCTGACTACTCTAGGTTTTCCTGTATTCCCTACATAAACGTTCTCTCACAGATCCATCTTCTCTGCACTAACAGTAATGGACTATTGTGTTTGCTTTGCTTCTATTATTTGTCTCTTGTTTTAAAATAATGTCTTTGGGGGGGACACCTGGGTGGCATGGGAGTCTCTCTCCCCCTGCTCCTTCCCCACTCACTCACTCACTCTTAAAATATTAAATCAACTTAAAACATAGTATCTTTTTGTAAACATATAATTTCAGGAAGGCACAAATTAAAAAATGAGAATTGCCTGTAATTCCACCATCAATGATATGTTAGAACAGATAATACATGACTTTTTTTTCCAAGGGGACCAACAAAGAAACATCTTTTGGTATGAAAAATACGTAATTTGCCAGTAGCAGATTCTGAATCGGGCCACATTTCTCCTCTTGCTCCCTCGCCCCCTTCCCCCTCACTGTCCTCTGCTCCTCCTTCCTCCTGCCCTTCATTTTCTCCAGTCTGTCCTTGGGTCCCCTGCCCACAGGGCTGCTCCGAACTCGTCTTCAGCTCTTCCAGGGTGACGAAGCTCCATGGCCATGCCCTCTCCAGTTGAAGAGACCTCTAACGAAGGATCCAACGGAATGAATCTCAGAAAGAGCTTTTCAAGCCCAGTGACAAGAAAGATTCTGAGTTATGGATTTTGGCCCAGCATTGCTCCCAGATATAGACCATCCCAGGTTTTTAAAACTGACCCTGACTTAGAATCAGGCTGTCACTTTTAAAATAACTATAGCAGCCACTCTTTGATCATTCATGGATGAGGAATACAGACCTTTGAATAATAGAATTGTCTCTTTCAAAGGCTTTACTGTAACATGAACTTGGTCTATAACTGAAATACTGTTAAATACCTGATTTCATGTTGTGAAATAAAATTCAATAGATCCTTCACTAGTCGAGGAGAATTTTATAATCTTGAATGCCCTATTGTACCACATTATGATTTTTATGGTTTATAGTATCAGGTACTGTTTAGTGTTATCTTTCCTTGTTTCCATAGATACTCTTGCTAAGAAAGCGATGTGAATTGCACCCAGTGTAACTTTTAAATAGAGGAGCCTAAATCTAATGCTAGCATTCTTTTTAATCACTTGAAACCTGTTCTCTTGCCAGAACAAGCATTATGAGTATCAGGTATCTCTGAGCCTCAGATGTACATTTATAAGTTAATAAAAGTTAACTTCTCATTTTTATTTCTGCATGTACTTCTGAATACAAACTCCCCTTCAAGTCCATTATTTGGTATTTGATAAAGTTTATGTTGATAGTAGAGATTCATCCCCATGGGTCCCAAGACTTCTTTCTTGCTTGCTTCCTGTTGGCATTTTTATGTTACTTAACTTGCGAAGCATTTCAAAACAAAGGGTCTGAATGCAAAAAGAACTTAGAATTTTTTTTTCAAAACTTGATAAAAAAATACATTTGTTTTGAATACAAAGATGAGACAAAGACAGAAAGGTACTATAGATAAGTACCTCTCAAAGATGCAATTTAATCCTACAACTTATAGAGTTGGAAGTATGGATATTGAGAAATAGTGTTTTTCAAGATGAAGGCATGAATTTGATCATGATTTCAGCAGTTCATGTCCAAAAGAAAGCCTTTGAAGAACTTATTGTTCTCCTTCCTCTTGCTAATGATGGAGTGTCCACTTCAAAAATCTAAGTTGATTTCTTTCTCACTCTGTAGCATAAGCAGAAAATCAGAGTGCTGGATTTAACATGTACAAATTAACTATGTTTTCTACTTACTAAGTACCTCCACCAGGTCAACTTTAAAGCCATTGCTTCATTCATCTATTTTTCCAGACCCGATCCAATTATTTCTGTAACTGACGTCCAGTATTTTTTAAGTTCTTACCTATAAATTTTATTTTACATCATTTTCCTTTTAAATTAGCTTCTGAGACATATTTAGTGTAATATGAATTGAGGTCGACTTCTTGGAAATGTAACACAAAATTACCTCTTTCAATTTGTGGGGTGCTGCCATGGCCCCTTTTCGTAGAAAAGAGAATTTGACATGGTAGTAGAGGCACCAAAGGGGATTGTTAGGCCATGCTTTCAGGAACAGCCTTTGTACAGAACAGCCTCTGATGCCACCAAGACCGGACAGAAGTTGAACATTAGTATGTGTTACAGAGGCCTCAGCTGACACGCTAGCTGGCACGGCCTTTCTTGGAGGTCTCCAGCTAAGGCTGGGGCGCCGTGCCCTTGTATTGCTGCAAATGTGAGCGGCAAAACCCAGTGGAAAAGGAAGCTCCGCAGCTGGGACAATTCTTAGGAGGAAGCCGTTGTTCGCCCTCAGAAGCCAACACCCCCAAAACTGGGAAATCAGTGCTTTGGTCCTGCAGGGAGCATCTGTCTCCACTACGTTCAACAGCTTTCCTTACATGTCCCAAAGGGACACTTAACTCAATATTTTCATGCACCTGTAAGGTGTGTGGAATTCCAATTTTAGATCAATTTCCCTGAGTAAGACAGTGGTTCTCGGTCTGTTTTCTGTGTAATTCACTCATCTCCAATGTATACTGTAGTGTTTAAGGTAGGGACAGAAGCCATTGCCATTTAGTACCTCATTTTTTGGGATTGGAGGATGTTCTGATTTCCTTTCAAATTATTTGGCCAGAACAACTGGACCTTTATCTTTGGCAACATACATTCGAGTATGGTTTCTTGTGGAGAAAAAGTAAAAGGTCTTCAAATACAGGAAAAATACCAAAAAGTATTGGGCAGAGATAAAGCAATGAAAAAACAGTGGGACTGATATTAACAAGAATTTAAAAATTTGAAAAAAAGAAAAAAATTAAGTGGGAGTGCAGGTTTGATATAAGTTCTGTGAGATAAATTATGTCTCACACTCCCATATACAGCTTAGTATCCAACCAAATTCTAAGCAGATTTCTGGAACTATTTATGTACCTCCTCTCAAAATATCTGCAGCCAAATTTCAGTTGGCCTCCATTTATCCAAACTCTGATCATCATTTCATTGAGACCACTGTTCCCTAATTATGTTTACCCTCTGAACTCCATGAAGAGGAAAGGGGTCCAGTCTGTAAGCAGGGATAATCCTATGGCATATCTAATGTGTTTCCCATTGTTTTTTCAGGGATCATAGTTCTATACTGTCTTTCAATTTCTGAAAATAACTTTCATTTATTTGACCCATTTATCTTTTTTTTATTGCAGGAGGGTGTGCCCAGTAGCAGTTATAGGACATGAACATGAGTGAGAGCCTTAATATTTTTTGAATCAGATACAAAATATACAAATCCCAAAATACATGTATTTAATAGGGTATAGATCTGTCATGCTTGTAAAAATCTTTAAATAAATCAATAAAACCAATACCAAGAAACAATATGGAGCATATCTCATATGTTAAAGAGTAGATCTAAATTAGGATAGCTATTAAAATACTTCACCATATAATAAAAGCAAAATGAAAATGGTATGATTATATTCATAGATGCTGGGGTTATTATATTATTCAAAGGATTGATTTTTGATATTTTCAAAGTTGTGTCAAGTAGATGTATTTTACTTAAGATAGCTTTGAAAAACCTACTCAGCCAAGTTGTTATTCATATTAGGTATCTACTATAACTAATTCTATATAAGGTTTTCAAGGTACTACAATAATAAAAGGCATAAAGAAAGACTGATATAATCACTATCTATAAATAATTTCATTACTTTAATAAAAAATTCCAAATATTTGACTGAAAAATGGCATAATATTTAGAGAAATTATTATGATAGCTGGAATTCAGTATTACCAGAAATACATCAATATACCTCCTATATATATAAAAATAACTTGTTAAGCCAAGGACTGGCTCAGTGAAAAGATAAAAACATCAACAACAAACATTAAACACTTTAGCTAGACTCACCAAGACAGCAAAAACAACAAAGGGTAGATATTACAACTGATAGCACAGAAATAAAATGATCCTAGGAAACTACTACAATTATCCACCTCCAACCTGGACAACAACCTGTAAAAATAGATAAATTCCTACAAATATACAACCTTCCAGGACTGAATCATGAAGAAATAGAAAATCTTAACAGAATAATAAAAGTAATGACATTAAATCAGTAATCAAAAACCTCCCAAAATCCAGAAGCAGGGACCTTTCATGGTGAATTCTACCAAATATTCCAATAATACCAGCCCTTCTCAAGTTCTTTCAAAATACTAGAGATAAGATATTTCAGGCTCAGTTTATGAAGCAAGCACTATCCCAATATAAAAACCCGACAATAACATAACAAAAAAAAAAAAGGAAATTACAGACCAATACCTCTGAAGGACACACAGGTAAAAATACTCCAAGTAGTAGGAAACTGAGTTCAATCATGCATTAAAAATATGATACACCTATTGGGATTAATTGCAGAAATCCAAGAATGATTCAACACCTACAAATCAATCAACGTGATACACTATGTTAACAAATAAAGGACAAGACATGCAGAATAAGCATGTGCCAAAATTCAACATCTACTTATGATAAAAGCTCTCAACAAAGTGGGTAGAAAGGGAAGATATGTCAACATAATAAAGGCCATATCGGACAAGCCTCACCTAACATCAAACTCAATAGTGACAAGCTATTTGTCTAAAAAACAGGAACACGACAAGAGTGCCTACCCTTGCCACCCCTACACAGTCCCAGAAGTCCGAGCCAATCAGGCAAGAAGAGATAAAAGCATCTGCATCATAAGGGAATCAGTAAAATGATGTCTGTTTGCAGATATGATCTTATATATAAAAAATCTCGCACTTTAGAGTTAGGGCACCTGGATGGCTCGTGGTTAAGCATTCAACTCTTGGTTTTCGCTCACATCATAATCTCACAGGTGGGAGCACAAGCTCTGCATAGGGCTCTGAGTTGACAGCACAGAGGCTGCTTGAAATTATATCTCTCCTTCTCTGTCTGCCCCTCCTCTGTTCCCTCTCTCTCAAAAACAAAAACAAAAATAAAAACAAAACAAAAATGTTAAAAAAAAAAAAAAAGAAAATCTTATACTTCACCAAAGGAAACAATGAATTCAGTAACATTGCAGGATACAAAAATCAATATTCACAAGTATTGAGGTGCCTGGGAGGCTCAGTCAGTTGAGCATCCGATTTCAGCTCAGGTCATGATCTCACAGTCTGTGGGTTCAAGCCCTGCGTCGGGCTCTGGGCTGACAGCTCAGAGCCTGGAGCCTGCTTCAGTTTCTCTGTCTCCCTCTTTCTCTGACCCTCCCCCGCTCATGCTCTGTTTCTCTCTGACTCAATAATAAATAAACACATTAAAAAATTAAAAAAAATACTGCTGTATGGCTATACACTAAAAGTGAACTATCAAAAAGAGAAATCAAAACAAATGTCATTTATAATGGCATCAAAAAAATAATAAAATACCTAGGAATAAATTTAACCAAGGAGGTGAAAGACCTGTAAACTGAAAATGATAATGTACTGATGATAGGAAATGAAGGTGACACAATAAATGGAAGGCTGTTCTGTGCTCATGGATTGGAAGAATTCATGTTATTGAAATGTCCATACTACCCTAAGCAATCTACATATTTGATGCAAAAGCTATCAAAATCCCAATCAAATTTTTTATAGAAATACAACCCTAAAATTTGTATAAAACCACCAAATACCATAAATTGACGAGGAAATCTTAAGAAAAACAAAATAAAATATCTAGAGGCATCATGCTCTCTAATTCCAAAATGTATTATAAAACTTTAATAAAAACTGTAGTAAATGGCTTAACAGACACAAAGATCAATGGAACAGAATAGAGGGCCCAGAAATAAATCCATGCACATAGAATTAATTTATGACATAGGCGCCAAGAAAATATGAAAGGGAAAAATGAGTCTCTTCAATAAATGGTGCTGGGAAAATAGGATATCCACGTCCTAAAGAATGAAATTAGACCACAATCCTACACGAAAAATAAAAGTCAACTGAAATGGATTCAAAAATGTAATGTAATATATGATACCATGCAACTCTTAAAGGAAAACATAGAGGATAGAGGGATTTGCTCCTTGAAATTAGTTTATGCAGGGATTGTTGTATTTGATGCCAAACATAAAAGGCAACAAAAGCAAAACCAAGAGGTGGAAGACTATACCATGGTACAAAGCTTCTGCACAGCAAAGGAAACTATAAGGAAAATGAAAAGGCAACTTATGGATCAGGAGACAACATTTGCAAATCATTTATTAAACAATGGGTCAAACACCCTAAACAAAGAGCTCACATAATTCAACAGGAGAAAAAGAAACAGTATAATTTAAAAGTAGGTGCAGGGGAGGCTCCTGGGTGGCTCAGTCAGTTAAGCTTCCAACTCTTAATGTTTGCTCAGGTCATGATCTCAGGGTTCATGAGATCGAGCCCCACATGGGGCTCCATGCTAAGCATGGAGCCTGCTTGGGATTCTCCCCTCTTTGCCTCTCTGTCCCTCCCCGACTAGAGCTCACTCTTTTGAAATTAACTTTATACACACACACACACACACACACACACACACACACACACAGAATATATAAATCCATATATCTATTACATATAAATTCATATATGTAATATATATAAATATATATATATATCCATGGATATACGGATATATATATATGGACCTAAATAGACTTTTTTTCCAAAGAAGATTATAGGTGGAAAATAGGCACATGAAAAGATGCTTAACATCACTACTCATCAGAGAAATGCCAATCTCAACCACAGTGAGACATTATCTCCCCACTGTCAGCATGGCTATCATCAAAAAGACAAAAAATAACCAATGTTAGCAAGGATGTGTAAAAAAGAGAACCTTTATACACTGTTGGTGTAGCCAGGCAGGAAAACAGTACAGAGGTTCCTCCAAAAATTATAAATTTAACTACCATTTGATCCAGCAATTTCATTTCTGAATATTTATTACAAGAAAACAAAAACACTAATTTGAAATGGTATATGCACGCTTGTGTTCACTGCAGCATGATTTACTATACCCAAGACATAGAAACAACCTCAGGGTCCACTGATGGATAAATGGGTAAAGAAAATATTACATATATATAATATATATAATGAAATATTATGCAGCCATAAAAAAGAATAAAGTCTTCCACTTGCAACAACATTGATGGAACTTGAGGGCCTTATTCTAAGTGAAATAAGATAGAAAAAGATAAATACAGTATTATCTCACTGAAATGGATTTTAGGTTGCATTGTTTGTTTGTTTAGATTCCACAAAGGAAACCTGAGGTTAAGGATATAGAGAACAGACTGGTGATCGTCTGAGGTGAGAAGTGGAGGGTTAGCAAAATTGGTTAAAGTGGCTGAAAAGATAGAAATTTTCAGTTGTGAAACAAATAATTCAAAGGGACAGAATATATAGTGGTGACTATAGTTAATAATACTGTATTTTATACTTGAAATTAGCTAGGAGAGAAGATCTTAAAGTATCTTTTCAGAAGAAAAATTTTAACTACATAAACAGATGTTAACTATTGTTTTGCACTATATACAAATATCAACTTAGTGTTGTACAACTTAAATAATTATGTTATTATGTCATTTCTATCTCAATTTTAAAAATAACTATTTTTTTTTCAAGAGAGAAAAATTTCAAAAAATTCAAGAGCCCTTGCAAGATATAGCAGTTTATCAATGAATATTTAGGACCATGTGTAAGGAAGAGGCAATGATATATTTATTTGTTTACTGTTCAAACCGTGCAGATGGAGATTCTTTCCAGTATCTAGGCATCAGCAATTCCTGCTTTTTAAAAGTTTGTTTGGTTTTTTTTTTGTTTTTTTTTTTTACTGTTTATTTAAGTTTGGGAGCAACAGAGAGAAAGAGAGAGAGACAGAGACAGAGAGAGCACAAGCTGAGGAAGGGCAGAGAGAGAGGGGGATACAGAATTCGAAGCAGGCTCCAGGCTCTGAGCTAGCGGTCAGCACAGAGCCCGATGCGGGGCTTGAACTCAGAAACTGTGAGATCATGACCTGAGCTGAAGTAGGACACTCAACCAACTGAGCCATCAGTTCCTATTTAAACCCACGTACAATGTCTCATTATTTTTTGTTATTAATGTTCCTGCAAGGACACAGGTCTGAATCAAACTGACTCCATGACAGGCTTCAAGTTTCCCCTCTGACCTTGGAGGCCTAAGTGTTGGTTTCTCAGAATCATTAGACAATAAAAGGGCACACATTGCCCAAGGCAGGAGGGACCACCCTTGTAACACCCAATCAGGAAAGCCCAGCTAACACCCTTAACACTCCTAAGGGCAGGCCTAGAGATAGAAGCTATAGGTAATCACTTATTGCTTAAGGCTAGTTACACCCTACGGAGGGTCCTGGGTCCACTCTGTAATTGGTTAATACTCTAAATGTTGTGATTGGGTCCCGCCAAAAGTAACCAACACTCTGGACAATGTGTATGGTTAAAGTTACTGCCAATGATGTTATGGGATAATGACTGGATCACTGTACCTGTGTCACAATTTCCTGTAACTCCCCCTTCCAAAACCCATAAAGGCCTTTATTCGGGGCTCTCAGCACGGATCCACCTTGCTGGTGAGTTCTGTGAGCCCGAGCCCGAGCCCTAATAATAATAAAAGCCCTTTGCTTTTGCATGTGTGACTCGGTCTCCCCGGCGGTCTCTGGTTTTTGGGGACGATATTGAAATCTTGGGCATAACATTCCCTTCCCAGCTAACTTACCTAATACAATGCTGTTATTACTCATAATGACATGACTCTTCAGAACCTGATTGTACTGGAAAGAATACTGACTATTTTTGCTTCTAAAAACAAAAAAAAAAAAAACCCCTCATTAATGATATAAAGGGAGATAACACAATTTATAAACATGGATAAATTTTAAAGCCAGCTAGAATCTGTTGTACATTAGCAAAACTGAGTAAAAAAAAAGAAAAATCACTAACTTGCTGTTTTGGCTTCTGTAAATTGCTTTGCAAAGGTATCTCTCCGTTCACTGTTCTGACTACGTAGTGACCGCTTTGTGGCTCTCTGTTGGAATGATGAGAAGGTGCTAACCTCGCCTGTAAATTTGCCTGCTTTCTAAACAGACAACTTAGATTGTAAATGGCACTCCCGCCCCCCTGTTTGAAGCTGACCAGACAAAGCACACGTGTGGGAAGTCACAGAGTCACTGTCTCACAGAACCTGGAGGGCCTGACGATAATGGGTCATTTCAAGACCCTTTTAAGACAACAAACTTTAAAACTGATAGGGCCCCGCCAGAACTACTGTCTGTCTGTAAAAATGTGACTGGGTGTCCTGAACTGCTGTAAACGTTAATTGGTTAACTGAATGATGATGTTTGATGCTTTGCTAAAGTCAATATAAGCTCACTGCCACCTTTGTTTGGAGCCATTCTCTGCTCCTTAACAGCAGGGAGATCAGGTTTGGCCCCGCTGTAAATAAAATCTCACCTCACTTGTATCCGGTGTTTGGTGGTCTTTATCATCACCCTGTTACAGAATCTACATTAAATATTTTTAACATTACTGAGAGAAATATAGATTACTTGAAATAAAGGCATGGGATATGCTAAGAAAAGTCAGTATCTTAAGCATTCATTCTCCCAGAGTGAGTTTATGTGTCAGCCATGTTTGAATGAGCAGGATTCGTAAAATGCCATTTTCAACCCTCTTTACTATTTGTCTCATTCTCAATGTAAATGTATTTCCTGGGACCAGTTCTCTCTTTGCTTTTGGGTGAAATTACACATTCAGGTCATTTTTTGTCACTTTTGGTAATAATATATCCTTGAATTAGTAATCAGTAAATTCTGCCCAGCATACTAAGTGTATTCATTTGCTAGGGCCGCCATAACAAAATACCAGTCTAGGAGGCTCCAGTGTCAAAATTTTTCAACGTTCTGGAAGATGGAAGTCTAAATCTAGGTATTAGCACTATTATTTCTTCTGAGGTCTTTCTCCTTGGCTTACAGATGGCCACCTACTCTTGTCTTCACATAGTCTTCCCCCTGTTCTGGTCCATGGACTCATCTCTTGTAAGAACAGAGGTCATACAGAATTAGGGTCCACCCTAAGGACCTTGTTTGGCCTTAACTGCTCCTTTAAAGGCACCATCTCCAACTACAGCGGCATTCTAAGGTACAGAGCAGTAGGACTAAAATACATGAATTTCAGGGTGGGAGTGGAGGACACAAATCAAGCCCTAACAATAACGAGACTTCAAGCTGTTCAGGGTTATAGGTATTATTCCTTCTCAGAGCTTCAGCTTGTTGTCTGCTAGGCACCTGCAAGACGGGTGTTTACTGACTTGTTGTCATTGTTCTTTTTGCCTCATTTGCAATCTGGCTAACCATGAACTTTGACCTCTCCAGGATCAAAACAGATGGGAGAAAGAGAAGGAAGAAAACAGTTTTTTATTTGACCAATTCGCCTCACCCTCTGCACCAGACAGATGTTTACTGCCAATTTCTTCCTAGGGTCTTTCTTGTGAGTTCTTTGGGGAATTCACTGTTAGGTCTCACTTGGAGTTGTCTTGGTGAAAAGCATACACTCTTTGGTTAGCGTTGAAGATGTTCTCCTGGCACCTGCTTTTTCTTGATCAAAATTTTCTTTTTTGGAGAAAAAACTGGGCATCTCTTTATATATTTATGAAGATATTTCTAGTATATACTAAGATTAAAAACATTAAGGTGCACATGGATATACTTTTAGTAGTATGCTACTATTTTTGAAAGGCAGAGAATCTTGCTGCCTACATAGCAAAATGTTACATTAGTAAATTTTGGGAGGGGAACTGAGAGACTATAAAAGAGTATCTTTTATTAATTATTCAACTATTTGTACCTTTTTTTTTATGTGATGTGTACATATTATCTACTCAAAGATAAGTTATTTTGGTATATAAATAAATAAAAGTTTTCATTCTGTTTGTTAAAATGTCAGCATTTAGGGTATGCCTATAGATTTTTTTTTAGTTTCAAAACAGATAAAAGGAAGACAAGAAACAATTTTCTTCAAGAAATAATAATTGCTACCATTTAATGAGTACCTAACGTTTGTCAGGAGTTTAAATTTGTTATTCATAGTCCTAAAAGATATAAATCATATGGTTTGGATAGAGTCAATGAAATTTTAAAAAGTTACATAACCTTTGCCAGGTTAAAAATAGCATTCAAAAACACAAGTGGGAAGATTTTAATTCAAATATCTCTCTAAAGTATATAGTTATCAAATTAGATACAGAAAGCAATGGGCCGAGCAGCACATAAAAGGCAAGATCTTTTAGCCATCAGGAACTTGCTTTTTTCTTTGGGAAGGATCCTGAAGCTCTCAGTAGAGGGGTAAAAGGAGAATTGAATCACAAGGAGAACCACCATTAAAAGAAAATTATCTGTGAATAAGTTAACTATTTCTATATTGTCCACCAGATACCCAAAACACATCCTAAAAATGAACAAAAACTCCCCATTTTCAATCATCAAACTTCTCAACATGCAGAAATGCCTATATAATTTGTGGAATATAATGTAATATAAAATTGTGGGGGATGATTGTTAAAAATCGATTATTTCAAGATGGTAACAGCAGAGAATTAAAGGAAGCACAGAGCACTTCTGAGTGCTTCCAGGGGGTGCTTCCAGCAATCATCCAAGGTCACACACCCGTGAAGCCTGCCCTTCAGCCCACCCCCATCCCGTCAGCCCCGTATACACTTAGTCATGAGCTCTTCATATCCATCAACACAAAACCATGCTGTCGTTGAATCAGAAAGTATTTATACCACCGCACTCTCTTGCTCTTCCTCCTATCCCTTTCCTTTATAATCTTCACTAGGTCTCTTCTTTTATCTCAAAATCTATAAATGTAAATACCTTAGGTCTCTATTCTCAATTTCTTCTCTATGTATATTCATCCAATTGATAGTCTCACCCAGTTTCATCATTTTAAATACCATCTATAAGCTGATAACTCTAAAATTTGCAAGTCTTATTCGGCTTCTTCTCCCAAACTATAGACATGAATATCTGCCTATTTGATCTTTTTTAGATAAATATCCAAAAGAGGACTTTAAGAAATAAACTGAACTTCTGATGTCCTCCACTAACAAGAAAATAAACACAAACTTTTCCATACCCCTTCCCATCTCAGTAGGTACCAACTGAAATCTACCAATCACAGAAGCATCTTTGTGTTTATCTTACAGTCTGCATCCTGTATAATAGCATATCAGGTGTCTTAATCTTCATAAGATATCCAGAAACCAACTATGGTCATGAAATATACTACCAATACCCTGCTTACCTTCATATCCCCAATCTTTGGAATTACTGCAATAGCCTCTAACATACTGTTTTGCTTCTTCCTCATCCTTATAGTCATCACCAAAACTTTTTTTAAGTGTATTTATTTATGTATTTTGATAGAGAGAGAGCATGCACACATGCATGAGTAGGGAAGAGGTATCAAGAGAGGGAGAGAATCCCAAGTGGTCTCCTCGTTAGCACAGAGCCCAAGATGGGGCTCAAACCAGTGAACTGTGAGATCATGACCTGAGCCTAAACCAAGAGTCAGACACTTAACTGAGCCAGTCAGGCACCCTAACATCATCATATTAATGTAAATCTGAGTAGGTCTCCTCTGTTCCAAACCCTATGAGTCCTCAAAATAAGAGGTCAAGTCTCCACAATAGCCTTATGAGTCATCTCACCGCCTACTACCCTTCTCACCACCTCACCCCTACGAATACTCTCTTCCCAGCTCACTCTGCTTTAGCAATACAAGGCTCCACCTAGGATCTCAAATGTACTTATCAGGCTCCTACCCTAGAACTTTTGTTTGAGCTGGTCCCTCCACCTAGCCCACGCCTCGCCAGATATCCCATTCACTCAAGTTCTAGTCAACTCTTTCCTCAAATCTTGCAATAAAACTTCACCTTACCACCTTACTTAATCCATCAGGTACTACCTGGCACCCCACCTCATGCACTGTGTGTCTCCCTCACTACTCTGTTACCCCTGACTCCTCAACGCAGTGATTTACTATTATTTTTTTTAATTTTTTTTATTTTATTCTTTGTATTATTTTTTTAGTGTTTGTTTATACTGATTATTATTTTTAATATCTATCTCCTTATGCCCAGACATCAATGAAAGATTCACAGGGCACATTTCATTCACTGCTGTACTATAAGTTATGCATACACCTAGAACAGCACCTGGAATCTACTAGAGGCTACATAAATATTAAGTAAGTTGAAAAAAATAATGTGTTTACATGGTTATGCTTCTTCCAATATTTCCACTTTCAGTTTACATATTAAAAAATCTTTAACCTTGACAGTGATAGAATAATGTTTTTATAACTCCTTTCACCTTGGCCTTCAACAAGTCTGAATTCTTAGTGTTCTACTAGTGAGCTAGTTCATGCTGGTAAGTTGAACTTCTAGCTTTGCAGAATATGCATTTTCTGGAAATACCAAGGATGTTGAGCAGTAGACTATTTACTAAAACACACACACACACACACACACACACACACACACACACACACAATCAGAGGAAAAAGAAACTTTGTGATGTTTCCAGAGCACTGTGACAGAGAACATTTAATTACCCAGTAAGTGGCCTAGGGCAGGGCACCCTTCTGGCACATTGCCCTAGCCATGATTAATGGTTAATCAACAAGTGATAAATGTATGGAATGCATTGCCTTTCATTACAAATTTACACTTGAAAATGTCGAAGGCAAATTGATTCTAACTTTATCAAATAATTTCAAAGAAAGTAAATTAACTATATGTCCCAGTGTTGTGTTAATCAATTTGCATTCATTCCACATAATAGTGTCCTTCTTAGCACATAGCTTTTCCTTAATAAATATTTTTATTATGAACAAATGACTGAATTGAAATGTTAATAAGAAGCCCAGCAAAATTAATAAAAATAGCCAGACTGTCCTACATCCTAATATATTCTACAAATAGACGGCCATGTGAAGAGAGAAAATAATAGAATCATCTTCCTTTTTTAGTTTTTTAAATTTTATGAGAGAGATAGAAAGAAAGCATGAGCAGAGGAGACGGGCAGAGGGAGAGAAAGGATACCAAGCAGGTTGCATGCACAGTGCAGAGCCCAGGGTGGGGTTTGATCCCATGATCCTGGAATCTTGACCTGAGCCAAAATCAGGAATTGGATGTCCAACTGACTGAGCCACCCAGGTGTCCCTAATCTTCCTTTTTAAGAGAATCCATTTTGTTGTAGAGAATGGTTCAGAGTGGGGCAAAAAATGGGCAAAGAAAGATGAGCAAGACTGTCTATGGTAATGTTCCTTTGCAAAATTATAGTACCTCAGAGTTTTAACATCCGGAAAGAACAGAGGCAGGGTCAGAATAGGAATTATATTGGTCTTGACTGCCAATATCATCAAGAGATTTTGCTGAAACACTGCTACAGGCACACATAAGTTTGGTGATTAAGAAAACAACATATTTTTAGACAATCCATTACATAGTTGCACAATACAATGATATGACAAAATCAGTGAGAACATCAAAAAAAGAATCAGTGAGAACAAGGTTCAAAAGCAGACACTAGTAATTGGTTACTTTTTTGAAATTCAAGTTATCTGTGAGATGTAGAAGTAGAAATTTAGAGACTCTGTGACTAAGAAAAGAGGTCTTGGCCAGAGATCAACTTTAGAAGCCATCACAAAGACTACGGAGGAGATACTGGAGAACTATATTTAACAACAAAATGCATTCCATACCCAGAAAATCTTTCTACAAAGGTAGAAGAGAAAGAAAACAATTTTATTACTGAATGAGCATTAAATCTGAATGGGATATGCATTGTTGCAGGAAATTTTACTTGAAAACACGAGATTCACTGTCTTGCCACTTTAAAGAATGAAGAGGTAGACACAAATGAGTGGCAGGCCAAAGTTTACTAGAGTATAAGATCTGAAAGTAAAAATCCCATCAAAGATCTCTCCAAGGAGAGGAGTCATTCAAAAGTGAATGCCAGTGGCTATAGGCAAGGGTCCTCCTTTTATAAGGTTCTGGAAAGTCCTCCCCTCACAACCCCTCCACCCCCACTCCCATCCTGCCTTTCCCTCTCAGGACCTACCCTTACTGGCCTGAATGAGCTAGGTGGCAGGTTGTCTGTTCCTGAATGGTTCAGTTCCATTATATGAGGGCAGCTGTATGGCCATGCCGTTCCTTGTGGGTTATAAGTTTTGAGGTCTACTACTTATTGCTAGTCAGGTATTTTATCAAATTCCGGAGAGGAACCTATGGGGGAGTGGGGGGGTCTGTTACATTCTTTTTTTTTAAATATATTTTTTATGTCTTTTATTTATTTTTGAGAGACAGAGAGAGACAGCGCGAGCAGGGGAGGGTCAGAGAGAGAGGGAGACACAGAATCCGAAGCAGTCTCCAGGCTCTGAGCCAGCTGTCAGCACAAAGCCCGACGCAGGTTTCAAACCCACGAACTGTGAGATCATGACCTGAGCCGAAGCCGGCCGCTTAACCGACTGAGCCACCCAGGCGCCCCTGTTACATTCTTAAGAGGAACTTTAAGCCTGATGAGGTCTGCTGTGGTCAGACATTCCCAGTGTTGTTCCAAATAAGTGGCTTTCCCTACCCTGGGAGCCCAGGTCCTGACCTCTCCCTCTCTGCCTACTGAATCCTCTCTATGGTAGCATCACAGGCAATCTGCTCAGAGATGACCAAGACAAAGAAATCACACACTTTTGTAAAGCAGATACACCCTGTTACACAGATGGTCTCAAGATTAATAGTAACTAGCCCTCAGGTAAAAGAATTTGACAGAACCCTCAATCACACGGAGAAATCCTAAACTCACCCAGCAATTGGGGACAGTCTGTGCTAGTTACTTGGCTTTATAGGAAGGAAAAACAAACCTGACACATCTTTATGGGAGAAAGTAGTCCTGCAGCTTGGAGCCAGACTCCAGATGAGAGTAGGCACCTAACCATTCTCAGGAACTGAGAAACACAGGCTGGGTATTCCCTATTTATATCCCAAAGAGATGGCTCTCAGGTCCTTGAGAAAAACATTCTTGGGTTTTAAATCTTAGTTACCTTTTTGAAAGCTTCCCATAGACTGCAAGGCAGTGGGAAACGGACTTACACATTCTCTAAAGTAAATACTCTGAAAAACAGCAGAGGGGAGCAATCTCCATCCTAACTTTCAGTAAGTAGAATTAAGTCACTTACTTTTAATTTGTATGTGCCATTACAAAGATCATTTAGTGAAAGAGTCCAAATTCGAGGGGTCACTGGAAGCAATCCCTAAGAACCCATACGTGACTTTTCGATAGGGAAGGAGTCAGTAGTAGCTAAGAATACTTGTAACACTGTTCTGTGTTGGTAGGGGTGGCTGGGTTTTAAAAAGAGACAAAGAGAAAACTGAACATATTTTTAAGAAAAGAAAATGACGCTGTTCTATGACCTGAACTGTATGCCTCCAAATTCATACATTAAAGCACTAACTCCCAATATGATGGGCTTGAAGGTGCATTAAATGAGGTGTTAAGTTTGGGACCCTGATCCCACAGGACTGCTGTCCTTTTAAGAAGATAAAGGCGTGGAGGGGGGGGGGGCGCCTGGGTGGCTCAGTCGGTTAAGCGGCCGGCTTCAGCTCAGGTCATGATCTCAGAGTTTGTGGGTTTGAGCCCCGCATCGGGCTCTGTGCTGACAGCTGGCTCAGAGCCTGGAGCCTGCTTCGAATTCTGTGTCTCCCTCTCTCTCTGACCCTCCCCTGCTCGCGCTGTCTCTCAAAAATAAATAAAAGACATAAAAAAATTTAAAAAAAAAAAAGATAAAGGGGCACCTGAGCTGGCTGGCTGGCGCTCGCTCTCTCTCTCTCCCTCCCTCCCTCACACACACACACACACACAGAGAGAGAGAGAGAGAGAGAAGACTTACTGACAACACAAGGCGGCACTGTGTGCAAGCCACCGAGAGGCCTTAGGAGAAACCAACTGTTTGCTCCTTCATCTTTGACACCCAGCCTCCAGAACTGAGAGAAAACAAATGTCTGTTGTTCAAGACGCTAAGTCTATGCTATCCTGTTATGGCAGCCCTAGGAATGAACACACCCAGTAACAAGGTAAGGTGTTCCTGAGAAAAGGGAGCTAACCAAAGATGTGGTAAGGAAAGGGATCCAGAGGACAACTGGAGAAAATGCTCTTGACAGAAAAAGACAAATGGACATAGATTTGTAGGCTTTCTGAAGAAATTCCCATCACATGACTGTTTATGGTTCTCAAGAAAAGTGAGGTTGTCATCAGCTGACTTGGATGCGGGATGAAGGGATGGAAGAGATTTAAGGTGGAGATGGAAATAGTTACTATAACCCTAAAAGACCACACACAGTGTGAGACAGGGTAGCATTCCAATGACGTTTCTCCAGAAATATTCTTTGATTAAATGCATGGAAACAGACTGACTATCGAGTTCAAAGTAGTGGCACTTTCTCCAGGTGAGGATGCTATAATGAGAGAGAGGCAGGAAAATGCGGGGTATTTTCTTGATAGTGATGTCGACAAGACAGTGTGAGATTGAAAAGTAGTAGGCAAAACCAGACAGGGGGTTAGTGAGCACCAAGAAAATACTGGAGTCAATAAACTTACTAATTGGGCAACGGTGGAAGAAATATTCAAGGGGGTGGACTGGACCAGGTAGGATAAAGAGAGCAAAGATGGAACCTGGAATACTTGGAAAACTTTAGATTTTATTACAGAGTTACGGCCATTTCTGGGGATAAGATCCTTGAGACTGTTAGGATTTGAATGATGCTCTCTCAGGCCCAAGATACTTTGAGTTCTAAACCCTGGTACCTGCAGTTATGGTCTCATTTAGTCCAGTGTCCTTATGGAAAGAGGGAAATCTGGCCACAGGGAGAACATCATGCAAAGAAGAAGGCAGGATTGGAGTCATGTAATTACAGGCCAAAAAATGCCTGGGGCTATCAGAAGCTATTAGAGACAGGGAAGGATCCTCACCTACAGGATTCAGAGGGACCATGACCCCGTCAACACACTGATTCCCAATTTCTAGCCTTCAGAACCGTGAAATAATTCATCTGTTCTTGTAAGTCACCCAGTTTATGGTACTTTGTTCCCACAACTGTAGGAAAGGAATTCGAGGATGTTCCCTTAGGAGTGAGGAGTTAAGTGGGATAGAGAAAATGTTTTCTGAAAGTTAAGTCAAAAAATGGAAAGCCCCACTCCCCCCCAAAAAAATGAAAAGAAAAAGAAAAGGCCACAATATGTGATAATTCATCCATGCGCTTATTTACCTCACCAATGATAAAGACCTCATTCAATATGGTGGAATGATGAGGTCAGAAGGGCATAGAAAAGGTGACTTCGCTGGTGTAGCATGACCCTCAGATGGGCACTTTTGGTTTTGGGTGTTTCCAGGAGTGGTCTAGTATTGATCTAGAAACAACAACAGAAAATTCTGATGCCTACCTCCTGACCTTGAACTTCTGACACTGGTGAATGACTCAAGGGTAAGTTATTTCCATGGTCCCTAAGTTGAGAAATCAAACCCACCACTTGAGTCTCATCTCCTTCACTGTGTTGTATTATGGCCTCATGGTGCTGGTATTGGTGCCAGACACCTATGGCTGTGGACTGAATTGTGTCCCCCCAAAGTTCATAGGCTGAAGCCCTAACTTCCAAGGTGATGGTATTTGGGGATGAACCTTTGAGAGATAATGAAGGTTGGATTATTGCTAGAGGAATAATTAGAATAGATTGGTCCAGGATTGTCTATACATCTTGGTTGGGGCCAAGAAATCCAGATATACATGACGATTCACATATGTTCCCTCTGAATATATATGAGTTTATATATGTGTGTGTATACATAGATATGTGTATCTGCATACATGTCTGTGTGTCTGAGTATCCATGTACACAGGCAATTTCTTTATAACCTGTCAGGTTTGGAAAACATAATTTAACTCTTGCCACTCAAAACTGTATTCTGTTTGAGCCAGGAGCCATGAGAAGTGAAGGACATTAACCCAAGCCACATCTACTGCATCAGAACGTTTCATTTCACAAGATCCAAAGCTGAGTCATCCTAACAAAGCGTGAGAGGCACTGTTCACAGACACCTGCCAGATCTTACAAAGAGGATGAAGTCAGAGATGGTAGATCATGTATCAGGGGAGCATGCCAAAGGCTATGAGATGAACATCAGGCAAAATCAAGGAACTCAAGATGGAATGTCAAGGTACCAATCAACAGACCCAACCAGGCAACTAAAACCCAGAATCAGGCATCAGTAAGATGTGTAAGGGCAACCAAGTTCTTCCAAGCTGTGGGATGATGAGGCCAACACATGGGAAAACTCAGAAACTCTTTGATAACCCAGGAAATCTAAGTATTAGAAAATGTTAAGAAACACAGATGGTCTGTAAGGTGTTTTGGTCAAAGATACAATCTGGAAGAGATCAGAAAAAATAGCAACAAGCTTATTCTCATTTGACTCCACATGTTGAGTAAGAAGAATATTCCAAGAAAAGTAAAAGGTGAGGACACACACACACACACACACACACACACACACACACACAGTGACACAGTCTTTGTGCAAAAAGAAAAAAATCCTATATGGTTGGTTTGGGGAGCCTATTTATCCTTCTCTGGCTGAACCTGTGTGAAAGCCAAGGACAAAATATAGAGGAGCTGGTGATTCCCAACCAGCGTCTGACATTGCAAGCAGATTACGGCAGTGGTTGTGGCCTGGCCTCCCGGGCTGTCTGCTGCACAGCAGGGAGTGCGCAAGTATGCTCTGGCCACAGGCCCTTTGCATACTCAGTGGTTCGAAGGGCAGAGTGTACCCTAAGAACAGTACGGATGTAACTGGCCTGAGTGAAGGACAGAAGTGCAAAGTCGGGGTGAGTCAGAGCACAAGGGCCTTCGCGGGTACACTGCAGGGTGGGATCTGCTCACTTACACTACTTGTCAAAGTCTCATTGGTTAAAGCAATTTTTTTCTGTCCCAGATTACCTGCCAAATTTGCCTCCGTAACTGAGTTCAAATGATAATTACCATCTTGCCAATACCTGTATTTAAATTTCATCTCTGGCAGGTTTAAAAGTATCACCTAGGGCATATACATCCAAATTTCACGCTCAAAGCATATGTTTCGCCAGCAAAGTTATGTTGATATTCTGACTTTAAAAGTGTCAGAGGTTGTGTTATAAAAAGATATGAAATGAGGATTGAAATAGTATCAGGGAGTTTTACATCCAACACTCACCAGTACCTACAGATCTGAAGAAAAATCATAATACAGTTTGCCTAATTTCCATCCAAAAAGAACCCAGGAGCTTAGAGGAGCTCTTGATTGCATGAGAAATTTATTCCAAAGAAAGAGGCCACAGGTGGCATCAGGGAATGGGTTTTTCAACTCTCTCTCTCTTTTTTAATTGGAAGAAGCGGTTTGGAAAGAGAAAAACACTGAAAATAGAAAACCATGCTCTGAACACTCTAAGTATCGTTGTTGCGATGATAAAATGGGAGCCGCGGTGTGGCGGTGTTTTTGAGGGCTTATTCACGCGCCAGGACTTGGAAGGAGTCCTGGCCCAGCACGCAGCCTTCAGGAGGCCCTGGATGGTGTACCCCAGGCTTCCCACGCAGAAAAGGCCCTGCTGAGGAGCAAGGCAGATGAGAACTGTCACATCAGGACGTTGCGAATGCTGCAAACCAGCCCAAAACGTTAAATTTTAATACAATTCCAGATGTAACACCGTGTATGTGAGTGTCTCTAATGGTGTTCTTTCATACTCTGAAACGTTAGTTTACGTACACTTTGACACTTAGATCGTGTCCATCTCATTTAAATAGCAACAGGCTTTGAACAACATAATCCACTGTGTGTAATGCAAAGCGGAGAGTCTTATTTTGGGGTCTGTTCTGGTTTGTTAACTATAGATTTGTATTTCTGCCGTGCATCAACACAAGCCGCTTGCCTGACTCTTAAAGTTGAAGGAGGGGATTAGGGACTGAAATCATGTTCTGAACAAAGCCTCCTTCCTTCCCCTGCTTCTCCCAGGTTAGGTGAAAAATCCGCAGGTAGAGAATTTCCACCCTGGGTGAATATATATTTTTTCATGGCCTCAAGGCAACATGATGTCCTCGCTATTTTAGACGATTTTAAAGTCTTACATATGGCACCAAAATGTATTTAAGATTATTTGACTGAAGAAAACGTCTAGAGGAAGGATTTGAGAGAGCTCAAAGGTGCTCTCGAAACTGCAACACTGGGTTCCTTTCTGCTCACTGCCATTTTCTGAAGAGACAGCCCGACCCGCCTTCATCGACTCGAAGCAGCCATGTAACCCGGTGATTTAGAGGCACTAATCTAAAGGTTAAATAATGTTTAGTGGCCTTTACACTAAAGCTTCAAAAGCACTGTACTGGAGATGAAAAATCCTGTTTCTAGCCAAGACCCATCTAACACCATTCTAAAGATCCTTCTTGGGCAAATGATTTCCCTCTTCGTGACCGCCATTTTATCACCATTAAAACATCAACAGTGGAAATGATCTCTAAGAGACATGCAATAAATTTTATGACTTGACTCATTCCTTGGCCTATTATACCTGTGATGGGTGATCTGTGTTACCTCCCCACCAAAAGATGCGTTCAAGTCCTCACCCCCAGTATCTCAGAATGTGAGCATAGTATTTACACATTTTCAAGTTAAAGTGACATCTTTAGATTAGACCCACATCCGGTATGACGGATACCTTTGTTCCAGGGGAAACTTGTACACAGAGACATGCACACAGAGAATATAACGTGAAGATGAAGAGAGAGACAGGAGTAATGGGTCTACAAGCCAAGGAATGTCAAACATGGTCAGGACGCCTCCAGAAGCTAGGAACGGACTCTCCTTCCAAGCAAGGAGCAGACAACTCTGCTGCTACCTTGATTTCTGACATCTCACCACCAGAACTAGGAGATACCATGCCTGGGGCTTAAGCTACCCCTTCTCTCATACTTAGTTTTTCAGCCCTAACAACCTAATAGATGCCCTAAGCCAGATAAATAGCTCTGACATACGCAGACTATGCTTCTGTTACGGAAAATCAGTGAGGAGACTGACCTAGGGTCTTTTCCCCACCCATGGTCTGCCTTCTGTTTGCTGGCTTTCCCCATGTTGTTTCAGGGCGTCTTGGTGTCAGAGCCTGCTCGGGCCAGCAGTGTGGCCGCAGATGAGCACTTTAACAGCCCAAGGTCCTCGGGGAAAATCATATGCTTTTAAGTTGCAGATGAACATCTGATCGACTGAAAAGCTGTGCTGACCAGTTTCCCAGAGCCTAGGTATAAATGTCTTAGAAAGGATAAATATCTTTAGAAAACTCTTGTCCTGAGTGTATACTGTCATCTGCCGCTCCTCTGTGTATTATTTGAGCAGTGAATTCACCTCCACAAAGCAGGGCAAAAATGCCCTGATGAAAATAGGAGACAATATTCCCTTCCTCAAGCCTCTAAAGTGTCACTCGTGACCTTAAAGCAGGACATGTGATTCTAGCCCGTTGGCTAAATTGGCATGACTTAGATTTGAAAGTTTCCTTTAGCATTGACCCTCTGCGGCAGGTGGAACTGAACTCCACGAATCCAGCTTCTGGAGGACCAGCCTGTCACTCGACATAGTGATTTCTAGCTGTTGCTCTAGCTCTTACACACACCGTTTATTATTTATTTTTTCCTCAAGGACTCTATATAGCAATGCTCTTATACTAGTAATTTTTACAGATTTCTTCTTGGCTATTGGACATCCCATCCATCTGTCTTTCTCTGGTAATCTTCTCTGTGCTGTCCTTTAGTGTCATTTTCAGTTTATCATTGCTCCCTGGAGCCTTAGAGGCTATTCCAGAAAACCATCTTCTTTCTGTCCCATCCCGGTGCCTCCAGCGCGGCTCATGCTTCATTGGCCTGCCGCTCACCCTGGGCATCAATGCTTATCCAGCCCGTGCCCATGGCTAGTGGCCCATGTGTAATGAGGAGAGAGGCATACCCAAACAATGTGCCAATTAACAGAATACAGTTGGAAAAACAATTCCCTTCCTATTCTCTATGATGGGAGAGATGGAGTTTTTAAAAAGACTCCTTATGGATGGCACTTTAAGATGTATGGAACAAATTTAAAGAAGGAAGTCAACTTACTTCGAAGGAAGGATGCTAATAAACGTATTCTCAGTGTTCTGTGTCCTAGGAGATCATTTCTTTTGTCATATGATCAAATCAGGAACACAACTAGCAATAAGTAACCAATACCGAAAGGCTCAATTTTTCCATCACTGATAAAGTTTGTCAAAAGTAGGAAAAAAATTAGGGTGTTCTAAACAACATTATGCATAAGAAAAAAAATAGGCACAGCTTTTAAGCAAGAATAATGACAATAATAAGAGGACAGAGGAGTCTCTACATCATGGTGCGTAGGAAAGGTTTAAGCTGCTATTTCTCACTGACAAGAACTGAGAAATGACTGTGGCCCAGCTCCTTTGTTTACTGAGAAAAGAACGGCATAATCTACTTGAGGACCCTGTGAGCTTCCACAGCAGTAAGTTTACTTAGCAGAGAGAAGGTTTGAATATTTTATCTTTTCTTA
>NC_043700.1:8326905-8371685 GCF_006229205.1 Suricata suricatta | reverse complement strand
ATTCAGGAACAACAACAACAACAGCACCAAAAACGCAAAGAAACTTTGTCTTTAATAACGTCGGTGGACTGCTAAAAAAAATCAGTTTGTTAAGATCTGGAAGTATCATCAAATGACCTTCTGGTACCTGCAATTGAAAAGATCTTAAACAAAAGACACGTCAGGTCTATGTAATGTTGCAAATGAAATTTGTTTTTCGTCTTATAGAACTAAGAGGGTGTCAAAAAATTTCTGTAAAGGGCCAAATATTAAATACTTTATGCTGTATGGGACATACATTTTCTGTTGCAATTACTCAAACCTACCAGTGCCGTACAGAGATAACATATAAATGATGTGACTGCATTACATTGAAGCTTTGTTCACAAAAACAAAGGTCAGTGGCTGGATTTCACCTGTAGGATAGAGTTTGCTGACCCTATGAAATAAGGGATAATGTAAGCTGCAATTATAATATGTAATTGGCATGTATTACAGAGATTTTGTCTGGAAGGAAATAACAGGCTAAATGGGACAATATATACTTAGAGCTTTTCCTCAGGGAAGATTACACCCAATTACCCAAAAATTACATTAAAAAAAAGACACAAACTGGTTGATTGTTAGTTGTCTTTACAGGGCAGGACCTTTGACAGGGAGGACATCTGCTTCTAGCAATACGGAGATGTCGATACTTGGAGATCATCTAAAATACTAAACCAGATCTTGAAAAGTAATAACGGTTGTTAGAGTCATGTTCAAAGGAAAGGGAAAATACTCTAGGGGAGAAAAAAATGCCAAGCTCCCGGGAACAACTAGTTCAATCACTGTATCAAAATGCTCCAACACCATGCCGTAATCAGAATTCACATGATCAGGACGGAATAGGACACCGAGGTCCCGTGAGTGGTAGTTATCCTGAGCCAGTGACAAGGCGGGAGGGGAAGTTGAGCCTCATAACCCTGAGCATTACTGTCAAAGTAGACTAATTTGCTTCAAGCCTTGGTACCTCTGAATCCCATCAGAAGCAGACACGATTTCTTTCTTTTAGGCTTGGCAAAATGTCATCCTTTAAAAATTACAAACTTTGCCAAAGCAAAGATTAAAGCAAGAAGGAAGTGAAACAATATGTTTAAAGTGATTAAAAAAAATAACACCCGACAATCTGACCAGACATTATTTTTCATAAATAATAAAATGAGCTTGTTTTAACAACAACAGTAATACAGTTGCCAGTAAATCGACCTTCTCTAAAGGAGTTCCTGAAGTATATGTCTCAAGAGGCAAAGACAATGATGCAAGAACATTATGAGATGAAAGAAGCAAGTGATAGAGTAACATGTTTGAAAATGACAACAAACCCTGTGCGCATCTAACTAATGCACTTGATGTGCGGGGTTTAAGAACTAATGGGGTGCCTGGGTGGTTCAGTCTGTTAAGGTCTGATGTGGGCTCAGATCATGATCTCAGAGTCTCGGAGTTCGAGCCCCACGTCAGGCTTTCTGCTGACAGCTCAGAGCCTGGAGCCTGCGTCAGATACTCCCTTCCCCTCTCTCAGCCCCTCCCCGACTTGTGCAGGGTCTCTGTCTCTCAAATATAAACATTAAAAAATATTTTTAGCTTCAGAGCTACAGCATTAAAGTGTAAGTTGGAAGGGAAATAAAATAAGCAAACTTTTAAAAATTAAAAATAAAAAACAAAGAACAATCACACAGGCCAGTTTAGAGTACTCATCACTATATACATCAACTTTTGGCAAGTTTGACAACAGACAATGTTAAAGAGTAGAACGATTTCATGAAAATAAATTTAAACTCTAGGAAAGTAGATCAAGCAAAAAGGAAGAAAGTCACAAATACTTATTAGACATAATATTTAGAAAAATCTATTAAATTGAAAAGATATTAAGAGATTACAAACTTTTTGTCAATAAATAGGAAATTTGAAATAAAAATCTTTCTAGAAAAATAAACTAGTATTTAATTTCTCTAAAGGTTATAGGTCAAACCTATTGCCTTTGAGATTAGATAAGTTTACCCATAAGTTTAAAAAAATTCAGCATTTTTTGGCTTTATTGAAGTGCAACTGACAGATAAAAATATACTAAATGTCTACAATGTAACTGTTTGATAGAGGTATACATTGTGAAGGATGCAAAAGTAAATGTATACAGATGGGGGAAATGCCACATTAACAGATAGAATGTGTTGAGGCACCTGGGTGGCTCAGTCGGTTAAATATCTGACTTCAACTCAGGTCATGATCTCACAGTTTGCAAGTTAGAGGCCCACACTGGGCTCTGTGCTGACAACTCAGAGACTGGAGCCTGCTTTGGGTTCTGTGTCTCTCTCTCCCTCAGCCCCTCCCCTGATCACACTGTGTGTCTCTCTCAAAAGCAAACATTAAAAAAAAAAAAAACCTGAAAAAAAAGAGATAGGCTATGTTAATACTGTACATATGTCAGTTTCTCCAAAACTGATTCATAGACTTAATGCAACTCCTTTTAAATGGAAAAAAAAAAAAAAACTTTTTTATACAACTTCTGACAAACTGCTTTATTGGCCTTTTAAAAAAAATTTTAGTTATTTTTTGAGACAGCATGTGCACAAGCAGGGGAGGAGCAGAAAGAGAAAGAAAATCCCAGGCAGGCTCCACAGGGGGCTCAAACCCACAAACCATGAGATCGTGACCAGGGCTGAAACCTAGAGTCAGACACTTGACTGCCTGAGTCACCCATACGCCCCTTGAGAAACCGATTTTAAAATGTTTATGAAAGAATAAGGGCAATAGCAAATGAGATACTGATGAAAAAGAAACAATGTGTGAGAAAACTTGCCCTACCAAGTAAAACATCTATTATTACCGACAGATAATATATTATGTATATTATTATTATCAACAGAACAATGAATACCACGGAACAAAGGTGGACAAACGGACCAATGCAAAATTAAGTTACAGTCTTGCAGGAACTGTGGCCTAGAACAGAGGCGGCACTGGCAAGCACAGAAGGAAAGGCTCGTCCGGGGGGGGCACTGATGTCGGTGTGCACCACATGGACCAGTGAAGTCGGGTCTGACCTCATGAACCTTAATAATGAATCTGACTCTGGGATTGATGCTTCATCACTGACAGCCTTTCACCTCAACCTCCCTCCACAAGTGGGTGGGAAGTTCACTCATGCACACACAGCCCGCGCAGCGGGAAGCTCAGCTCTGCCTACATCCTAACGAACATAGGAACCCAAGCCAACCCGTTTCTGGTCTACCCAGACAGGTTAGGAACTGCTCAGGGACCGATGTGCTCATTACGCAAGGAGTAAGCCATTCCATATGAGAAAAATATCTAAAACTAACAAACTAATGTAAAAATTGCAAAAGATACGAACAAACAGACAAGTAAAAGAGGGATCACGAAGGATATAGATAGAATTTTTTGTTCACTTTCATCAGTAAACAGAAAATGCATATTAAAATGGCACTGAGGTACAATTTTATACCTATTGAATATCCAAAAAAGTGTGGAAGGTATATAAATGAATTCAAAATCCTAAACACCCTTAATAAAGGCCTAAGTAGGTACAGCCATGTTGGAAAACAATATAGAATTATCCTTAAAGTCAAATATTCACGTGTACTCTGAGAACACACTTCCAGTGCTAGGTCTACTCTGTAAGAAATATTTTTACACACGAATTAGAAGGTCTACAAAAAGTGTTTAGAGTGGAATTGCTTATAATGAAAAACAAAACCAACTAAGAACAAAAATAATTTTTGCAGAAAAATTAATACACTACGGACTACGCATGGGGTGGGATTTTACTGTAGTGAAAGGAATGTTCCACAGCTCCATGCAGCATGAGCAACTCGCCAACATGTATATAGTGCGAAAAACAAACCTAATCCAGGAGATTCAATAGAGTACGGTTCAATTATCATATAAATTAAAAGTGAAACTAATAATGTTTTAAACAGAAACATGTACACATGCAATAAAATTGTAGTTTTCCTAAGTAGGACAAATGAAACACAAAATTCAAGACAGTGATTATCTTTCGATGATCCCAGTTTTGAGGGAACCGTGAATGAAGAACACAGAAGTGCACTGATTCTGGTTCAGGTTGAGTATTGACTTTATTACCCATTTTTAAGTTTGTTCTATGACATATATAACTGACTTAATCTCTTTTGTAGGCATCAAAGAGCACATTAAAAATTTAAAAAAGAGGGGCATCTCAGTCGGTTAAGCATCGGACTCTTGATTTCAGCTCCGGTCGTGATCTCATAGTCTGAGCAAGGTCACCGACTGGTTCCACACTGACACTGTGGAGCCTGCTTACGATTCTCTCTCCCTCCCCCTGCCCCCCTCTCTCTCTCTGGCCCTCCCCTGTGCATGCCCATGCTTCCTCAGATAGATGGACAAATAGGTAGCTAAGTAGCTAAGGAGGTAGGTAGAGAGATAGCTAATATACAAAGAAACTGATACAAAAAAAAAACAAGAAAAATGAAAGAATTTAATGGGAAGAATTGGTAAGGTGCAGATTTACTGGCAGCAACAAAATTAAAATTAGAAGATAAAAATCAAATCTCTAGTTTCAACGACCTAAAATATCTTACATGGTTTTAGACATTAATTTCTAACCTTGTTTTTAAAATATACATACATATATTTATGTATATACATTATTTACATACATATATGTGTGTAAATATATCAATTATTTAAAATATACATATAATTTATATATACATATAAATTATTTAGAAGCTAAGCAGGAAAAGTTTATAAAAGCAAAGTCTACGATAGGAAACCTAATTTCTGCTTTTTTCCTTTCACTCAGTGCTACTCAAAATACAGTTTCTCTTCATTTCTCGAGGCAAATCTGCCCCCGTTGGAGTTTAATCATCTGCCACCAACAAGTTATTTCTAAGCAGAATACTTCCATCTCACTTAGAGCCAAACAAACTGAGCTCACAAGTATATCGTGACGGGAAGAAAAATCAGAATTTTAAAGTGGATTTCATCTTATCCGTGGCTAATCCCCGAGGATAACAGACCATCCGAACACTGTACTATGGCATCTTGTACACAATTTAATGAGTGGATTTTTTTTTTCCTCATTGGAAATAGAGTTTTTAGGCAGCTGCTCTTCCCCAAAACACTACTGGCCTCACACAGCATTGCTTTTCTTTATTGCTGGGTACTTGCTGTCCTATGGGTGTTATGCACACACAACTCCTTCCTTTCTTTTTGGTCTTCTGTTTCAGGATCATAATGGAGAATTTATTTTAGAAGTCTAAATAAAGTCTATTTTTTTTTCTGACTCTGAATTGCCAACTAAGGTATACTCAAAAGTAGGAACTTTCTTCTATGTGAGTTTCTGCCCACTAGAGGAAAAATATTTTATTCTCTTTTTTCCCCTCTTTCAATTTTCATCTTGTGGCTCTCGTTCGTTTGAGAACAGTGATTATGACATGTTCTTGTTCGTCAGCTCTACCATCAGCCCCTGGTGTCTGTTCTCATCTCTCACTGGGCACATCACTTTCCCCCCACAAGCCCATCACCAAGAGCCTGCTGGTCCTCCTCCAGTACTGGAAGCAGGAATCCTTGGTGCAGACCTGCTCTTACTTTCTGCTTCGCTAGTCTTTGTTCAGCATTAATATTGGAGACTTCAAGGGAGAAGTTACATGTTTGCTCATTTTGCTGCTTGAGTACACAGTACTGTGAACCACTGAGAAAAACCCACATTTTAGCTATAAAAAGCTGAAACTCAGAACTCTAGCAGCTACCTGATCGTCAGCAGTCTCTGATCATCAACTAGAATTGCATGTCTATTTAAAGCTTACCTAGACCCCATATGGTTTTCCGGGAAAAGAAATGGTAACTAGCAGATTCACTTATTCCTATCTGCCCCTGATGCATTGTTTCAGCAAAGGATTGGCAGAATTCTGAAAATTCTTTTAGGGTTTGTTTTTCCATCAGCTCCCTTTGAAACTTGGTGTTCATACTGAATAGCCTTCACAGAGCATAGCTGGCATCATCATTGTAATAATAACAACAGCCGTGGTGAGTATCATTATCAGCATCTGATCTTTATTGTACTTATGGTCCCTGAAACTGAGAGGCACTATGCAATACAAATTAAACATTAAAAAAATCAGTCACTCACTATTTCTCTACGTCTTTATCATTATTATAGTATCTTTCCCCATTTTCTTCAGTCATCCCGTCTTCAAGCCTAGAGTGACCCTACATCCTGGGGGTAGCCTTGGCTTATAACCATTATACAAACATAATTATTAATGGAGCTTCCTTTTATGTTCACCAGGTCTCTACTATGGGTCACTGTGTGATTGCTTAAACCCCAGAGGAGGGTGATCCCACCTTTGTGAAACTATCCCAACATGCACCAAACTCAAGTTCTACGAAGACAAATAGCCATGGAAGAAGACAAGTAGGGAGATAGGAGAAAGATCACTAATGCTACTGTGGTTTCCATTTTTTTTTTTAATGAAAACAAGGTGAAAAATATTCTCTCCCCAACTCTCTTGGAGTTTAAGGGCACAAGGGTTGATTCTACCAAGTGAAAAGAGGCCCAGTGAAAAATATCTGGGTTTGATATGGAAGTTTCTATTCCTCAGAGACCAAGCTCAATCTAAATAACATACTAGCGTGGCTCTCACCCTTGAGGTCCCTTCAAGATCCAAGATGGCTGTCCAACCTCCAATCTTTCCACTTGCATTGAAGCCATTGAAGCCAAAGGAATAAAGGTTAAAGAGCAGATACAGCACACAGGCACACAGTCACACACATGCAACTATTTGATACCTACCCTTTTTTCAACATGCCTTTATTAAATGTCAACTTAAGTCTTGCTATCATTGGTCGGCTTTGAGTCACACCCAAGGAGAAACATCACAGCTAAAGAGAAAGGTGAATTGCCCAAGTTCTCGGTCAGCTGGGCGTATTGCATTCTCTGTAACGCTACGTCCCATCAGCGCAGACAAGTGGGCGGGTAGATGTTGGCAAGTGTAGCTGTCACCTCTGAGCGTCCTCTTCCCCAACACAGTTCTCTGGAGTGCTGACACCACAGGGTCTGTGCCAGACTCCTTGCTAAACACTTGTGCGAACTATTTTAATCTTACTAGGACTTAGTTCCCTTCCTGGGAGACTGTGACTGCCTACTTCAGAGGGCTGCCTTGCGGACTGAGTTAATATGTATCAAGTAGCCTGAACAGTTCCTGATACAGCTATGCCTTTTATAAACATTGCGTACCACTTCCGTGTCCTCAGTAACTGCCCATAGTATTGCGTCTCATTCAATAACCTGCCTTCACTGCAATAGGATGCTTAAATTCCAGAGCCTCTGTTTAACTCTATTTGTTAAGTTTAATAAAGAATGCCCATTAAGTGTCACTTGATTCATTAGCATTGCCTCTAATTCTCAAAACTCCACAGGTAGAATAAGGAGATTCAGAATTTCAGCGCCCAGTGAAGCTGGTATCCAGGGGTAATTCCTTCAAAAAAAGCTAGCAAGCTGTCTCCCAAAAGGTTTCCTAGGGTAAAACAGATCATGCTGGTGAATTTATGCGAGGTTTGGTTCTCATCCCTGCAGGCTCAGAAATCTTAATAGCACACTGCAAGGGGCTGTCTTTCAGCTTGCCTCTCATTAACTAAATCCGTAAGTTTTCATTTAAAGTGACAAAGGTAACCCCAACAGGGACTAACTGTCTCAGACATCCGGATCCACAAAGCAAAAATACTTTTCCTCAAATGGTGTTTGCTGAAAGTTAAATGGAAACAATATACTTTTAATGTTGCAAATCATCTCCATAAAAGGCTTTCGCTCAAAAAGGAAACATAGTCGTTGATGCTGATTGTACTTCACTCTCAGTTCTAGCTTACAGTAGATGGGGATGCCTGGGTGGCTCAGTTGGTTAAGGTCTGACTCAGTTTAGGCGAAGGCCATGATTTCACAGTATGTGGGTTTGAGCCCCATGTCAATTGCTGGGTGTCTATTTTTTTGGGCCTCTGATGCTTATCAAGTCCATTCTTTGCATAAATGCTCAAGACTCAATCAGGTTCCAAGCAAGGCTTGTAGATCTAGGAAACATTCTGCCTTTTACTGCTTTTATCTGTCGTGTGTGTGCGTGTGGGTGCGTGCGTGCACGTGCAGTGAAAGTCTACCTGTCCAACAGGGCACCTCTTTCCCTCGCTCATGGAGATTTTTGCCTATAATAAACAAGCCACTAGTGGCTCAGGGCATATTTACACCATTATAGGGGCAAAAAATCAAGGCTTATTGGAATTTGCTCTAGTTCAAATGGCAATAAGTAAAAGAACAGGCATTAAACCAAATCTCCCTGACTCCATGCCCTTTTCTCTCCTGCTAATGTATTTGCTTCAGATTCTTCTCAGTATTTTCCTTCACTCTTTATTGCTTAACATCTATCCATGCTGCGCATCTCCCAAAACTTTGTCATTTAACATATAATCATTTATCTGGAGGCAAACTGAAAAAATTGGGTTCATAATTTGGCAGAAGCATGACCTATACTGAATTCTACACCCAACATTCACAGATAGGTGCTCTACCAAGGGAAACATACTTTTAATAGCAATGTTTGGTAAGAGATAATAGTCCCTGAGGATAATCACCTCCATAATCACCACTTCTTTATTCTCTCCCTACTGGGTGTTTCAAAAATCCTATTCACCAGCAGGCCTTCTTGCTGTCTTTGCTCTTAACAGCAGCTTTGCATTGTGGTGAGCCGGTGGTTGCACTAAGATAATGCAGTCCGTGTTCTCACAACAATAGGAGAATCAGGAATGATTGAAAATTACAGACAGCCCAGTTTGTCACGGCTCAGCACAATAGTCCCAGACTGGCATTTAAGCAGCAGAACGGACATAATCAAGATTCCACTTCTTGTGGGGCCGTGCAGACAAATTCTACGGAATAAAATCAACAAGTATGGTAGGCATACTTCACTCCATCCTAACCACCTTGATTTCTTTCATTTGGAAACAAAATCCATAAGGTTAAAGGGAACACCAAGTTCATAGGACCAATGAATCAGTGTTTTAGATATACAGCGTCCCTAAAAGGTTGCCTAATTCAGCCTTTTATGTGAGATAGCACATTTTACTCCAGCAAAGGAATCACTTTTTTTTTTCAAAACAGTTGGGAATTTACAAGAACCCAGAGCAATCCATGCTTCCCTAAAAGTGTAGTTGATAAAATGTTCTTTATGAAAAATTTCAAATAGACATATGAGAGATTCTGTGTTCTATATTAGAGTTGTTTGGATTTTCTAACACAGTTAGGGTGTCCCTGATATGGATTCTCCTCTCTAGGAATGTCTCCAACCGCCCTGATGAGACATAACGTTAAATTCCTTCACTTTCCCTAGATGCCTTCCAGTTTATCAAAGTCTTTCTTACAGTGTTTTTGCTCAAGTTAAATACAGCTGCCTAGAACAATATGGGTTTGAACTGCATAGGTCCACTTATATGTGGATATTTTTCAACCCAGTACTGTAAATGTATTTTTCTCCTTAGGACTTTCTTAGAAACATTTTCCTTTCTCTAGCTTGCTTTAAGAATATAGAATATAGGGATGCCTGTTTGGCTCAGGTAGTTAAGCGTCTGACTCTTAGGTTAGGCTTAGGCCATGATCTCACAATATGTGGGTTTGAGTCCCATGTCAGGCTCTGCACTGAGGGCATGAGCCTGCTTGGGATTCTCTCTCTCCTCTCTGTGCTCCTCCTGCTCCCCCACTTGCACACCCTCGCATTTATACCATCTCTCAAAATACAGACAATTTCAAAAAGGAGAATACAGTATATAATATATATAAAAAAATACCTGTTCATTGCTGTTTATGTTATTCTAGTGAAAAGCATGGTATTAGTAACTAAGTTATGAGGAGTCAAAGGTGATTCCAGCTGCTTGGGGGTCAGTATCTCTAAGCCTCATGTTGCTCAAGGGTCAACTGTACATAAATCCAGATGTCATCTCCCTACTGTCATCATGAGTAGAGTCTATCCATTCATACAATACAGGATAGTAAACTTTATTGGCCATCCTGAGTGGAAAACCAAATGGATCTCTGAAAATAATTATAACAGCTAACTTAGTCATTGCTTCCTCTCTTTTGGCCACTATCTTAGTCCAATGAGCCAGGTACCTGAAGTAGCCCCACTATGCAGATCAAGAAACTAAACCATAATGAAGTTCAAAGAAACCAACTATTAAGGGACAGAATTCACTTTGGATTTAGGGAGGCCAGTGCTAGAGACCCTGCTGGTAACTGGTATTCGACACCAGTCGTTAACCAAGGGCAGGCTCTGGGCAGGCATCACCAAATCCTCCAGAAATCCAGTAGAAGTGTGGACCATCAGACCCCTTTCCTGATCTACTGAAACAAAACTTGGAGTAGATGCATGTGACTATTCCATAAGCTGTCTGGCAATGACCACTGTCACCCTACACAACCTGCCTGCACATTCTTCCAAATGCGAGGTACCCACAAGTCTCAAAAAAGATCACTGGACACAAATAAACAAGGCCCCCAAACAATGGGAGCTGGATCTTAACAGGCGTAGACCAGAGAGGATCAGAAAGCCACACACAGTAATGCTGACTACACATTTTTAAAGAATAAGTCACCCACTAGGCATCTCCCATTAAACGGTGTGTTAGGGTAAAGAGTTTTTCTTTTGTTGCTAACATTTATTATCCTGGAAAAACTATTAGGGGCTCAAGCTGGAGAACTCAACCAGGACCATCCCCCCAGTCACCGTTGATACTAAACTTTAAAGAATTTTCTGTGTATAGGGAGTTAACAGATTTCTTGTTTCTCTTTTAATGCCTATCTTCCCTGTGACCATAAAAATTCAATCTGCAGTTCCACAACTGATTTTGTATCTCCAAAACCTCATGAATGGAAAATGGATTACTTGTCTTGGCATAGCGAGGATAATAAAAATGAATGCATTTTCTTGAACTATTTAAATATCTTATTAAGTGAAGTCAAGGTCATTATCATCTCTTGGGTAAAATATCTATGGCACTTCTAAAAGACTATTGCTCAATCAATCACCAGGATTATTGGGTTATAATTATTTTATTGTTTATATGAAATTACAGTGTGTGGTTATCAGTCCCAGACACAGTAAGTAATAACCATCAACAGCAAGTACAATTTATAGTTGCCATAGGTACAAAACCAGTCAAAATATATCTAGGTGCACTAATTGGCCCTATAGTTTAAAAAGACAGTTTCATCAAGAATTTTGTGCACCTGCCAAAAGGCTGGGCTGCCTGTGGCAAGAGTAAAACTCAACCAGCAATTCCTGTTATCATACTTCTCAAGTCACTTGTTTGCTTAACCTTACCTAATCCAAAAATATCCCTAGGAAGGATACACATCTTTTGCTCTTAGGTTTTAATGGTGAAGTACTACATAGAATTAATGTCTATAGTATATGTTAGATACACTAATCATAATCCCAATTATTTCCAATTATCTTCCCAAATTTAGATGGTGAGGTGGCAGCTGTGGTTAATAAAAATAGCCCTTAATTTAGGAATCACAAGACCTCAATCGTGTGCCACATACCATCTGTGTGACCTTGGGCAACTCATCCCAAAGTCTCTTGGCTTTATTGCCTTCTATATAAATGGTAATAATACTAACACTTTTTCTTAATGTCATCGAATGTGGAAGAGGATTCCTTGACGTTTAGAGTAAATGGCTTCTGGAAAAGGTAAAATTAAGTTTAAATGGTTTCAAGTTATTTTACTAATACTAAATTTTCTCAATTTTCCCCCTATAAATCCATTTTCATTTTCCCTTAAATACTGAAAGATTTTTTCAATTTTAATTTTTCTTTGCCTTATGATGTCATGTTTTCTTTTCAATATTGAAAACACGAAAATAAAAACGCATTTTGATGACCCAATATAATCATACTCTCGATCTTTGTGGTGCTTTTCTTCTATAATATCTTAGCAGTTAGGAAAAAGAAAAGTAACACTCAATTAAGGCATACTTACAAGTAGTTTTTAGTAAGAAGGTATGTCTTTGCTGGTAATAGAATCAAATGATTCTAGATTCTAGTAATAGAATCAAGACAATAGATTAAAAGCTATGTTGCTGATAAGCATTTGCAAGTGAGTGTCAAATTGCATAGAGAAGAATGGGCTTTATGAAGATTTTTGACACAAAATTCAAAGCAGGAGACAGTCTATTTCCTTTTCTTATATGAAATTATGTTTTTATCTGTGTGTTTATAGAAAAAATAAGAAAAGTGAAAGAAAATGTAAATTTCCTATCAGCCCTTATTGTCTCCATCACTAGATCTTGCACTTAACTGAATTTCTCCAGTAGCAATCGAAAAAAATTTGAATGGACCTCTTTTCCGACTGATAAATATCTCCATGCACCTGTCTTCCTGCAGGAGTGATTCTAAACTATAGTTAGGCTAAACAAGAAACAATCAAATAACCTCCATCCATTCCAATAGCTCCTTCCAGCTTCTGACATTCAGACTTTTCACTCTCCTCAAATCATACACTTCTCAAAAACCTTTTCATGTAGATGTAGGCATTAACTTTTCTTTATGACACTGTTATTATCATTATCTAAAATTATTTTTCAAACATCAATTGTGTAAATGGAAAAGGCACTTCCAGTTAACAAAGGGTAACTCTCCTTAGGGAACTGACAGCATAACAGAATGTTGTTTGTATTCCAAGTGCAATGCTAGCTGAGGTTTCATTTTTTTAAATACCTAATAATCCAAATTATCACAACATCGAATCTACTCCCTGGTGGTGTATTAGGAAGCTGTATTCACAAGGGCACAAAGTTACTATAAGTAAGTTTCTTCTCAGCACAGGGCCAAATCCTGTTTTTAATTGACTTAAATTAATATTTTCTCATGGTGAGCATGAAGCAGGATTTGAACAACTGGAAATTTAAAAAAGCTAGCTATATATGTGATGTTATTTCATTTTAAAGACGATTGTGATCTCTACATTTACATTTTAAAGGTTATCATGTGACAAGGAATCCTTTAGGGAGATAAAGTTGTTCATTACATAATAATCTTCAATCAGGGTACACGCCAAAGCCAAATGCATGTATTCTATAAGTAACGAAGTAGGAAAAGAATGTTGGATGTGTTTTCCGTGGTGAGGTCAAGGATAAGGCTGCACACTGGGTGAAGAGGACCCCAAGGAACAACAGAGAAGGTGGCACCACTTGCTGGCTGCACAAAGAACGAGTCATTTGTTGGCTAAAGAGAATAGGCTTAAGAGTTGAACTTCACAGGGATTCCTGGATGGCTCTGTTGGTTAAGTGTCTGACTTCAGCTCAGGTCATGATCTCACAGTTTGTGGGTTTGAGCCCCATGTCGGGCTCTGTGCAAACAGCTCAGAACCTGGAGCTTGCTTCAGATTCTGTGTCTCCCTCTTTCTCTCTCTCTCAAAAATAAACCAACTTTTTTTTTTTAAGAAAGGGGTCAAGCTTCATAATCAGGAAATTTTTTTGTTTACCTAGGCTAAAGAAAATATTAAGAAAATCAGAAGAGCAAATAAATTTGTAATAATGAATATACCTGTATTTTTTAAAATCCTGTATAAGTGGACACACACAGTTGAAGCCTGGGTGGTTCGAAGGTCAGCTGTACTTAACTTGGACGTTTTTTGTGTATAAAAATGGGCTATAAATCCCAAATGAAGCTCACTTGGAATAATGCATAAGAAATAGCGCCGTGACTGACAAGGCCAGAAGAGTGAATTTTAGAAAGGAGGAAATTGGTCACCAGTATCTAATCCTGAAAAGAGGCCAAGTAAAGTGAGTACCAAAGGGCATGTATATTGTCAGGGCAATGAAAGATATGGAGATTCTTGGAAACATTAGTAGCATCAGCAGTCACTACTTCAGAAAAGTGAGGGTAAAATAGCAGCTAGACTGGGGTAGATTGAAGAATACATAAAATAAAGTGCTAGGAATGGTGAGTCTTAAAGGAACAAGGATTTTAAGAATAGGATGAAGGTACTGACCTAGACTTGGGCAATGTTAAGTGCAACTCTGAAAAACCTAGCTCGAGTCCTGAGCTAGACAATGTGTTTTGTTAAAAAAAAAAAAATCAGCAGTTTCCTTGGTAAGACTCAAGGGGCACTGATATCCTCCAAAAGAATCAAAACTCAACTAATGCAAGGAGAGAACATGCAAGAAGCAAAAGACGACAGAAGAGTGATTACGGAAGAAGTTCCTTAAGGAAGTTCCCAAGGGAGAGAAGGGAAGAACAGCAATCTGAGTCAAGCCAAGAAACCCACGGCAAGCATTATGGTCTTGATAAATGAAGGAAAGGTAGATGGAGACCTGGAGACCTATCTTAGGTCTTGACTACTAACGGCACAAATGAGAGAGAGGTCCTCATCCTAATGCACAGGCATTTTGCTTTACTTGACCTTGCTTTCTGACATATTGGAACATGGTCATAAAAAAATCAGGACATTGATCTTTGTGTAAAAGGGTTTCTTGCTCAGTATTTAGCCACTGATGTGCCTTCCCAAAGCTGTAACCTGTTTTATTTTATATGCTGCTTTAACAAGAGTGAAACCTTGGGTCCCCGGCTTCTTCCTCTGAGTGTCTGACCTGTAAGGCATAACATTTTCCTCCTCACCCACTTCTCCCAGAAATAAGTTAAATTGCTTTGATGTTTTTAACATTACATCCTTACCTCCAGAGAAAATAATGTTATAATTTATGTTTCCAAGGCAGTATTTCTCCAACTTTGGATCTTATACAATATGCATCTCATTAATTAAAATACACATTCTTGAACTCTATCTTAGACCCACGCATCAGAATTTCTGATCAGTAAAATTGAGAATCTTCCATTGTAATCATCTTCACTAAAGCATGAGAAGCATTTTTTTTTTGCTCCCCTCCCAACCCTGCCCTTAGAGATAATGACAACATTTCTGCTAAAAGGAGTACAAAGAAATTCTTGAGTTCAGGGGTTGTTAATAAAGATTCTGGACTCCAGGAGACTCTCGGGTCTGGAAAGAGTTCCCATGTTTAGATTCTCAAAAGGACAGGTGTGAGAACTATCCAATTCTGGCATAGGATCTCTAAAAGTGAGGCTTAGATGCTGGCAAATATGTGTGACTAAAAATAACTGAAATCCAGAAAGTGGTGAAATAGTTAGAGCACAGCACTAAAGGTGATTCCTCATAGATATTTTCTAGGGCCAACACTCCAGCAAATGGGCTGTCCCTGCAGGAGGGATCACCTAAGCCAGATAAACAGGTTGGGCAAGTCAAGGATCACAAGGAATCACGGCAGCAATGCCAACAGTAAGCTGACCCAGGACCATACCCACAATATGAACCCACAGCATGATCCCACAGAGTGAAGTATTCCAAAGGAGAAATGGATTTTGTGCTGACTTCAACTCAGGTATCGGAATCTTAAGCAAATTTCAATATAACTTGAAAGAAAATATTTGGGGGAGCAGTTAGTCTGGGTTATATTTTCTTAAAAAATAATCTAAATATGGTATCCAATGCTGAGAAAATGAAAGACTTAATTTGAGTCAACTTTCTATAACAGAAAAAATTATTGGAGACAAAAATACATCAAGAATAGTGTTTAATGATGTCAAATAGAGACTGGCATCACTAAGAAGTCAGCATGGATGTCCTAGCTTAGCTTTCACCTCATAAGAGCAATGAGCAACCATTGAAGAAGAAGGCAGCACTCACAGAATCCTACAAGACAGGGGTGAGGCTGAAACACACCTTTACCACGGAGAGTAAGACAGATTGTATTAGGAGGTAAGACATAATGTCCTTCTTCATTTCTCATTACAGTCTTTACTTTAAAGTCTAGATTGTCTGATAGAAGTATGGCTACTCTGGCTTTCTTTTAGCAACCATTAGCATGATAGATGGCTCTCCATCCCCTTACTTTCAATCTGAAGATGTCTTTACGTCTAAAATGGGTCTCTTATAAACAGCATGTAGATGGATCTTGTTTTCTTATCCATTCTGTTACCCTAGGTCTTTTGATTGGGTCATTTAGTCCACTGATGTTTAGAATGAGTACTGAAAGACATGCATTTGTTGTCATTATATTGCCTGTAGAGTTGGAGTTTCTGGTGCTGTTCTCTGGTCCTCTCTAGTCTTTGCTGCTTTTGGTCTTTTTGTTCTTTGTTTTCCCCCATTTTTTCTCCCCCCTCTCCCAGAGAGTCCCCTTTAAAATTTCTTGCAGGGCTAGTTTAGTGGTCACAAACTCCTTTAATTTTTGTTTGTCTGAGAAACTTTTCTCTCTCCTTCTACTTTGAATGACAGCTTTGCTGAAGAATTCTTGACAACCTATTTTTCCAGTTCAGCACATTGAATATATCCTGCCACTCCTTCCTAGCCTGCCGAGTTTCTGTGGATAGGTCTGCTATGAACATGATCTGTTTTCCCTTGTAGGTTCAGGACTTTTTTCCCTTGTTTGCACTGCTGATGAAGATGCAAACTGGTGCAGCCACTCTGTAAAACACTATGAAGATTTCTCAAAAAATTAAAAATAGATCTACCCAGCAACTGCACTACTAGGTATTTATCCAAGGGATACAGGTGTGTTGTTCCAGAGGGGCACATGCACCCCAATGTTTATAACAATGCTATGGACAATAGCCAAAGTATGGAAAGAGCCCAAATGTCCACTCATAGATGAATGGATAAAGAGGATGCAGCAGATATATACAATGGAGTATTACTTGACAATCAAAAATAACGAAATCTTGCCATTTGAAACTATGTGGATAGAACTAGAGGGTATTATGCTCACCAGAGTTAGAGAAATACAAATATCATATGACTTCACTCATATGAGGAATTTAATAAACAAAACAGATGAACATAAGGGAAGGGAAGCAAAAATAATATAAAAACAGGGAGGGGGACTCTTAAATATGGAGAACAGAGGGTTACTGGAGGGGCTGCAGGAGGCGGGGATGGGCTAAATGTGTAAGGGGCATTAAGGAATTTACTCCCCAAATCATTGCTGCACTATAAGCTAACTAACTTGGATGTAAATTAAAAGATAAAAAAATATTTTAAAAACAAGGTAAGAGGAGCAGCTGCACTTGGACTTCATTGCCTTCCCCGCCAGGCCAGCGTAACCACGTGGAGATGTCTCCCCCTGAAACTCTGGCTCTTCCAGCCTGAGAGGAAAACCCCGGAGGGACAGGAAAGCTCTCACAACATTGTGGGTCACTTCGCAGGAACCACTACCGACTCTGATGTCACACCATGGAAAGGGCAGAAGCATCTGTGCAGTTCCGCCACCGGGAATGTGATGGTGACAGAGGAGGAGTGGCACGTATCAACCTGCACATAGATCTTGGCAGACCAAGTTCATTCCTGCAGTGCCGGAGTCATAACCCAAGCCTGACACTGTGTTCATCTGCAGAGCCAAAGTGAGGGCATATTCTGGTCAGGAAATGCAACAGAGTCCAGGTCTACTTGATTTGCATCTTCCAACGAGGAGTTTTGCCAGCCGTAGACCCCAGGGCACCCACATCCATGCCAGGAGCTGACTCACAGCCATCCCCCCCCCACCCTGGCCCAGTCCCCAGTGTGGACTTCAGGCCCTATCTGCTCAGAAGGATTGGCAATAATTTCTGAAAGCTGTGCGGCCCAGGCAACCCTTGAGCCAAGAAGTGGCCCAGCAAGAAAGATCATCCCCAGAGCAAACCCAGCAGGAGCCATTGAGCGTTCTCAGCCCAAGCTGGGGGATTCATTCACAGCCAAGGCTGAGGATGGATCTGGGCCAGGCTGTCCCCAAACAAAGAAAGTGTAAGGGAAGTTAAGAGTAGTCTGGAGACAACCTCCCCCTCCCTCAAGCAAGGGACTTATGACCTAGCCCCAGCCACTGTGGAGAGAGTCTTTCAGTCCTATCTGATCCTGGAGGCTGTGACAACTTCCAGAGGCTGTGGAGCCCAGTGGGGGTCAGGCCAAGGGAAGGACAGACAGCCATAATTTACAGAGGTAAGCCTCATTCAGTCAGGCAACATGGGTGTGAGTCAGGCTAAGAAAATGAGTTTTACTGGCTTAGAGCTGCTTCTTTGGCTGTGCCAGGAGAAGGAATCTAATTGACAATCTTGCTTGGTGTGGAATAAGCCTTCAGCTCTTCTGACCAGGGAACCTAACCAAAGCACACACAGGGAGCTGTAGAGCCCATTCAACATCCCTATATTCAGTGGCACTTAAACAGAGAGCACAGCCTGCGGATTCCTCCACCAACATGGCAGAGCCATCGGCCTCACCTGACCAGGGAATTCAGTTCACACCCTGGTCTGATTCAGATTACCAAACAAGCCATATAGGCCCTGGGTCCCATCCTGCTGCCCACCACCCCCACAGGGCAGAGAACCAGTAACTACCAAATGGAGTCTCCAGTCCTGACCCTTTAGTAAGTCTCACTAGGGAATCCAGCTTTAGAGCCCATCCTACAGCTTGGGTAGAGAACCCAGCCAGCCATCCTCTCCAACTGTCCTCAGGCAGTGGCACAAGGCCTTTCCATTTTCAGAGCTCAAAGAGTTCCATCATCCAAAAATAAGCAATAGCAGGCCCCACTTGCCCAGGGACATTGCTGCATACCAGCAATCCAAACTGAGCTAACTGGTAAAGAAGGGATTTTGCCAAAGCAAATGTAAAGTGTACAGGAGAAGCCCCGTTACTCAAATGTGTAGATTTCAGTGTAAGGAATTCAGGAGGACAAAAACATCTGGTCAATGTAACACCACCAGAGGAAACTAATAAAGCTCCAATAACCAACCCTGAAAAATGGAGAGCCATGAACTCTCCAAGAATTCATATCATCCTCTGAAGTTTAGTCAACTACAATAAAACAGGACTAAACCAAATGAAGAAAATAATGCACAAACTGAAAAGTTTCACAAAAATAGCAATTGTAAGGAAAAAAAATCCTAGAGTTAAAAAATATAATAAATGAACTCAAAATTCAAAAGAGATTTTCAAATGCACTCAATTATACAGAAGAAAAAGTCAGCAGCTTGAAGGATTGGACATTGAAGATTACCCAGAAGAGCAGAAAAGAAAAAAAAAAAGAAAAAAAAAAAAAAAGGAAAGAAAGCCTCTGGGAATTAGAAGTAACCACAAAAAAGAAAAAAAAATATTTGTATTATGGGAATTCAAGAAGAAAAGGAGAAAGAAAGTATATTTAAAGCAATAATAGCTGAAAACTTTCCAAACCTAAGGAGAGAGACAGACATCCAGATCCATGAGAACCAAGCATCCCAAAAGGGCTAACTGAAGCACGTGGTAATAAAATTGTCAAAAATCAATGACAAAGGAAAAATTTTAAAAGCATTAAGACAAAAGACATGAGAACCCCTATAAGACTATAGGCACGTTTCTTAAGAGAAACTTTAATTTTTTAAAAAAACTTTCAGACCAGTAGAGAATGGAATGACATATTTAAAATATTTTTTTAAGGAAAAAAAATGTCCACCAAGAATTCTACACCTGGTTAAGCTGTCTATCAGAAACCAAGGGAGGACAAAAATTTTTCTGAAGTAATAAAAGCTGAGAGAGTTCCTTACTACCAGACCAGCCTTACATGAGATGCTAAAAGGAGTTCCTACAGAGTAAATAACACTAATTACCATCATAAATACAAGCAAAATGAGTGTGAATCTCACTGATAATGGTAAATATACAGTCATATACACATTCTGTGTATGATAATAGTGGTGAATAACTCATGACTTTATAAGTTAAGAAAAAAAAGAACATAGTAAAAATAACCATAGCTACAATATTTAAGTAGTTAAACTATATAAGAACAATGTAAATTTTGTCATCAATAACCTAAAATGCAAAGAGGAGCAGTAAAAGTGTAAAGTTAAATTCTATTGAAGTTCTTTGAGCAAATGAATGCAGTTTAAAGCATGGTGTTACAAGATAAAGATATTTTATGTAGGCATAATGGTAACCACAAAGGAAAATCCCACAGAAATTACACAAAAGAACATAAGTCAAAGCATACTGATACCAAAAGACATCAAAACACAAAAATACCAGAGTACAAAAACAAGAAACAAAGGATCTATTTTTTAAAAAGCCATCAACAAAACAACAATAGTAAATACTTACAAATCAATAGTTACTTTAAACATCAATGGGTCAAATTCTCCAATTAAGAGACATGGAATGGCCGAGTGGGTTTTAAAAAAGACTTTCCCCCTTCCCCTCCCCATAGAGAACAAACTGAGGGTCATCAAAGGGGAGTGTGGGGGAGTATCAGTGAAACAGGTGATGGGGATTAAAGAGTACACTTATGATGGTCACTAAGTAATGTATAGACTTGTTTAATCACTATATTGTAAACCTGAAACTAATGTAACACTGTATGTTAGCTCTACTGGAATTTAAAAAAAACTCTTAAAAATAATAAAATAATAAAAATAGCTTGAAAGAAAAAAAAATAAATAAAATAAATAAAAAAGACAACAATATCATGCCTACACTAGACTCCTTTTAGCCACAGACACATATATAGAAAGTGAAGAGATGGAAAAAAACAAAGTGGAGAGTGAGTTAAGAGGGCAGAAGAGTAGAAGGATCCTATGCCATGCTTGCCTCATCCCTGGAACATAGCTAAATAAATATTCAATATTCTCCACACCCCAGAAATAGGTCTGAGGACTGAGAGAACTGCATCACTAGAGGCAGAGAAGAGGCCATGTCATGGAAGGTAGGAGGTATGGAGGTGTGATTTGGGTGGGGGATAAAACCATCATGGGCACCATGGAAGGGAGGGAGCCCTGATCATAGAGAAAGGAAAGACAGGGAGAAAGGGGAGGGGGGAAAAGAGAGGGGGGGAGAGAGGGGGGAAGAGAGAGAGGGGGAGACAGAGACGGGGAGACAGAGAGGAGGAGAGAGAGGGGAGACAGAGAGGGGGAGAGAGAGGGGGAGAGAGAGGGGGAGAAAGAGGGGGAGAAAGAGGGGGAGAGAGAGCGCACAGCACAGAGTGGATCACATAAGAAAAATACTTCCCCAAAAGCACTGACTGGGAAAAGATGGGGGGGCTGATTATAGTGAATTTTCACAAGCAGCAGAGCTCAAAGCCTGGAGTTTTAGATGTAGGAGATATGTCAGGTGCCCGGCCTGAAAGGGACAGTGGTGCCCCAGTGGAGAAGGATAGAAGAAGTCCCAGGGCAGATAGTGTGACCTGAGGATCCTCTGAGTCACACTGGGAGAGACATTTCTCCCTTCTTGGAGGGCATCTGGAGACATTGCCTCTCCGGGGACAAAGAGCCTGCGGGCACCATTTTGCTGCCCAGTTCCTTGGCATAAGGGCAGAGACCGGCACCACGGGCAGCCAACTAGGCCGCAGCTTTTTGCTCCAGTTGACTCTAAACTCCAAGGCCAGCACATTGTTCGACTGCCCTTAGCGACAAGCTCCAGCCCCAGCACAGCAAGACCCTCCCGCAGAGGACCAGTATGGCTCCAGACCACCCTGGGTCCCTGAAGTCTGTAGTTGTGAAACTCTGCGGGACACCGGAGCTAAGACAGAGGTGCACTGCGCGGCCACGTGGGCAGACAGCCTGGACACAAAGAGGGGAGTAGGGATCTGAAGGAGGCCAGAGACACAGGAGGGGAGACTGTCGCTCTTCTCTGGGGGCTTCCGAAGGGCGGCAGGTGGGAACTCCCTTCTCCAGGGCTGAAGCTGAGGGCTGCTGCCATTTTTATCCCCACCTGTCAGCATGACCGACTTCAGTGAGCCGCACAGAGCCCACAGCGGGGACTTGAGGCACTTACACCAGGCCCTGTCTCCCTGTGCTCTGCAGGTGCTTCTTTACTAGGCCAGGTGTGCCTGAGCGCCAGAGCAGCGGGCCCCTCCCCTGGAAGACCAGCCCAGCAAACCCCCCATATCCCACCCAGCACACCCACCAAGTCTGCTGACCATAGGGTGCTGCAAAGCTTCAGTCCTAGGGGTAAGAGGATCAGGCCTCTTTGAACAAGCAGAACAGAGCAAACCTCATTAAAACTTGCCACACTCTGGACAAGGTCCAAACACTCCCCAGTGCAGGCAAAGAGAAGCTGCAGAGGACTGACCTGCGGGAAAGAGCAGCCAAAACACAACAGCAAAATGCACACAGAACTCACCAGAAACACTTCCTGAAGCACCAGGCCAGCAGTGTATGACCTCTTCTTAATAAAGCCATTGTTCTCAGAAGCAGGAAACATAACAGGCTTTCCTAATATGCAGAAGACAGACACCCACCTAGACAAAATGCCAAGATGGAGGAATTCATCTCAAAATAAAGAGCAAGAAAAGGTCACAGCCAGGGATCAAATCGAAACAGATTTAAGTTCTAAATCAGGCATATTACTTATAGCAACACTCCTAAGGATACTCTTAGGGCTTGAGAAAAGCAGAGAGGATGCTAGACAGCCTCTTCCTGCAGAGATAAAAGACCTAAAAACTAGTCATCCAAAATAAAAACTCCTATAACTGAGATGCAGAATCAACGGGAGGTAACGGTTCTCTTGCTGAAGTCCAAATAGTTAATTTTTGCTTTTATTTCCCTCACCTTCAGCAAAGTCTCTAGTAAGCAGCTGCTCTGGCCGGTGTCACAGAGATTGCTGCGTGTGTCTTCCTGTAGGATTTTGATGGTTTCCTAGCTCACATTTAGGTCTTTCATCCATTTTGAGGGTTTTTTTGTGTGTGTATGGTGTAAGAAACGCACCCTTTGGCAGACACTGATAGGTGACCACATAGCAATCAATCCCAAATTTCTTCTTCATTAATTAATGTCCACTCTCCAGATGTAAAAAGTGGGGAATTTTATATCTACCATACATCATAAAGGTCATAAATCAAAGAGCCACAGCTAATGTCATCCTCAATGGGAAAAAACAGAGCCTTTCCCCCTAAGGTCAGGAACATGACAAGGAGGAAAACCCAGAAGAGAAAACCCAGAAATGGTTTCACAATTATATGGTAAATTCCTCTCTGAAAAAGGAGGAAGGAATATCCAGTGGAATAAAGTTAGTTTTTTCAACAAATGGTGATGAGAAAAGTGGAAAGAGACATGCAAAGCAATGAAATTGGACTGCTTTCTTACATTATACAGAAAAATAAATTCAAATGGCGCTTGCAGAGCTTGGTTGGTTGAGTGTCCAATTTTGGTTTTGACTCAGGTCATGATCTCACAGTTTGTGAGTTTGAGCCCCGCATCAAGCTATGCATTGATGATGCTGCACCTGCTTGGGATTCTCTGTCTCCCTCTCTCACTCTGCCCCTCTTCTCTCTCTCTCTCCCTCTCTCTCTCTCAAATAAAGTAAAAACAAAGAAATTAATTCAAAATGATTTGTCTAAAATCTATAACAAACTTATCAAACTCAATGCCCAAAAAACATGTAATCCAGTTAAGAAATGGGCAGAAGACATGAATAAACATTTTCCCAAAGATTACACAAATGATTAATAGACACATGAAAAGATGCTCAACATTACTCATTATCAGGGAAATACAAATCAAAACCATGATGAGATACCACCTCACACCTTTCAGAATGGCTAACATTAACAACACAAGAAACAATAGACATCGGTGAGGATGTGGAGAAAAGGGAATCCTCTTGCACTGTTGGTGGGAACACAAACTGGTAAAGCCACTATGGAAAACCGTATGGAGTTAAAAATAGAACTACCCTTTTATCCAGCAATTGCACTACTAGGTATTTACTCAACGGATACAAAAATGCACCCTGATGTTTATAGCAGCATTATCAATAAAAGTCATATTATGGAAAGAGCCCAAATTTCCATTGACTCATGAATGGATAAAGAAGTGATACACACACACACACACACACACACACACACACACTGGAATATTACTTAACCATCAAAGACAATGAAATCTCGCCATTTCCAACAAGTTGGATGGAGCTAGAGTATATTATGCTAAGCAAAATAAGTCAGTCAGAGAAACAAAAATATCCAATAATTTCACTCATATGTGGAATTTAAGAAACAAAACAGATGAACATAGGAAAAAGAAAAAAAAATAAGACAGAGAAAGAGGAAAACCATTAAAGAGACTCTTAATTATAGAGAACAATGTGAGGGTTGCTGGAGGGGAGGGGGTGTATGATAGGCTAAATGGGTGATGGGTATTAAGGAAAGTATTTTTGCAATGAACAAAGAGGGTTATATGTAAGTGATGAACCACTAAATTATATTCTTGAAACTATTACACTATGTGCTAACTAAGTAGAATTTAAATAAAAACTTGAAACATTAAAAACGTAATAAGTACTTTAAACTAAAAAGGATAAAAATAGATGAAGGAAGTCATCATATAATGATAAAGGAATCAATACATCAAGAAGATTCAGCAGTTGTAAATATTTAAGTGCCTAATATTTAAGCAGCTAACTATATATAAAGTTAAAACTAAACAGCTAAAAGGAGAAATAAATAGCAATATAGCAATTGGTGTAGACTTGAATACTCCTGTCTTAATATTTGATAGATCATCCAGATAGAAAATTAATAAGGTAACAAAAAACTTGAGCAATACTTGAGATTAAATGGCCTAACATATACAGAACATTATATCCAACAAGAGAATACAAATTCTTCTCTAGTACACATGAAACATTTCCTAACATAGACCATAAGTTAGGCTACAACCAATTAATCACAGAAGAATTTAAAAGAGAAATTTAAGTTTCTTTAGCCCCTGCAAAATGGAAACAACATACTAGAACCTTTGGGATACAGCAAAAGTAGTTTTAAGATTAAAGTTCATGGCAATAATGCCTATATTAAGAAGCAAGAAAAATCCCAAACAAACTAACCATATGCCTTAATAAACTAGAAAAAGAATAAACTGAAACCAAAGTTAGAAGAAAGGGAATAATAAAGGTTGGAAATAAAAATAAAGTAAATAGAAAACAGAAAAATAAAAAGTATTAGCACAATAGTTGGTTTTTGAAAAGATAAACAAAATTGACAAACCCTTAGCAAGAATAACCAAACTAAAAAAGAGAAAGGATCTAGATCAAGAAAACTTTAAGTGAATAAAAACATTACAATGATACCAAAGAAATTCAAAGGATTACAAGTAACTATAACATCGATCACCACCAAACTAGACAATCTGGAAGAAATGAAAAAATTCTTGCAAACCTACAAGTTACCAAGACTGAATCAGGAAAAATAGAAAATCTCAAAAGGCCAGTTACTAGGAAGGAGATTGAATCAGTCATCAAAGATTCCCTAACAAAGGAAAGCCCAGGACTAGATGGCTTCACTGGTGAATTTTTACAAATACTTAAGAGAGAATTAACACCAAAGTCTTCCAAAAAAAAAACCAAAGAAGCTCATTTTACAAGGCCAGCATTATCCTGCTATCCAAGAAGGAAAATCACACTACTACAAACTACAGACCAATATCCTTGATGAATATAGATGCAAAATTCTCAAAATACTAACGTATCAAATTTGGCAACACTGTAAAAGAATCAGTCATGATGATCAAGTGGGATTTAGCTCTGAGATGCAAGGGTATTTCAACATATGCAAATAAATCAATGTGGTAAATCCTATTAACAGAATCAAAGAATCCTATGCTTATCTCAATAGACGCAGAAAATGAATTTGACAAACACATTAATGGTGAAAATTCTTCAATTAGAAAAGAAACACGGCCCAAGATAATAAAATTAATGTAGGACAGCTAACACCATACTCAGTGGTGAATGTTTGAAAGCTTTTCCTCTAAGATCAGGGAAAAAAACAAGAGTGCTTACTCTCACCACTCCTATTCAACATAGCACTGGAAGTGTGAAATAAGCAATCAGGCAAGGAAGGGAAAAATGTATCAAAATTGGAAAGGAGGAAGTAAATTTGCCTCATTTCCAGATGGCAATTTTATATTGGGTAAAATCATAAAGACTCAACATAAAACCCATCATATCTAAATAAATACATTAAGTTGCAGGATATAAAGTGTATTTTTGTACACTAACAACACATTTTCTTAAAAAAATAAAGATCCTATTTGCCATAAACTAAAAAAAATAAAGAAGGTAAAAAAATGTTTGTTCTGAAAACTATAAGACATTGGTAAAATTAATCAAGGAAGACACAAATAATCAGAAATGCATCCTGTGTTCATGGATTGGAAGAATATTGCTGGAATGTTGATACTACCAAAAACCATCTGTAGATTCAGTGTAATCACTGCCAAGTTTCCAATGGCATTTTTTGCAGAAGTAGAAAAAAACACTCCTAAAATTTATATAGAACCTCAAAGACCCCAAATAGCCAAAGAAATCCTGAAAAGCAACAAAATAGGAGGTTTCATTCTTTCTCATTTAAAGTTATACTACAAAGCTCTAGCTATCAAAACAACATGGTCCTGGCATAAAAACAGACAAAAAGACCAAGAGAAAGGGAAAAAAATTATAGCCCAAAAATAATACAAGCATACATGGGCAAATAATACTTGTTAAAGAAGCCAAGCATATGCAATGGATAAAATAATGTTTTCAGTAAGTTGTGCTAAGATAACTGGATAATCACATATAAAAAAATGAAACTGGGCCCATATCTTATAACATTTAAATGTAAGACCTGAAACCATGATTCCTAGAGGGAACAAAAACAAACAGAAAGAAAGTTCCTTGACATAGGTCTTGGTATTAATTTTTTTTGAATATGACTACTAAAGCACAAGGAACACAAAACAATGAAAATAAACAAATGGGACTATGTTATAGTAAAAGCTTCTGTATAGCAAAAGAAACCACAACAAAGTAAGAAGAAAATCGATGGAATGGGAGAAAATATTTGCAAACTGTATACCTGGAAAGGGGTTAATACCCAACATACATAAAGAACTCAAACAACTCAAAAGCAAAAAACCCCAATAAGCCAATTTTTAAAAATGTATAAAGGAGGTGAACAGACATTTCTCCAAAGAAGATATACAAAGAATCAACAGATATGTGAACAGATTCTCAACATCATTAGTCAATAGGGAGATGCTAATTAAAACCACATTGAAATATCACCTCATTGCTGCTAGAATGGTCATCATCAAAAAGACAAGAGGCAACAGATGCTGATTTTGAGGTAGAGAAAGAGGGACTTTCGTGTACTGTTGGTGGGATTGTACACTGGCATGGCCACTATGGGAAAATAATATAAAGGAGCCTCAAAAAATTAAATATAAAACTACCTTATATCCCAGCAATTCCACTACTGGGCATATATACAAAGGAAACAAAAACAGTAACTCAAATATTTATCTGTACTCCCATGTTCATAAAAACATTATTTATAATAGCAAAGATATGGAAACAACTTGAATGTACATTGGTGGATAAATGAATAAAGAAGTTATAAATCAAATATATTATTATACATATCACAAGTTACAAACCTCCAGTTAGAAAAGAAATACATACTAGGAATATAATGTGCAACAAGTTGACCATAGCTCACACTGCTCTATGATATATATGAAAGTTGTTGAGAATATGGCCTATAAGTTGTCATTACAAGAAGATTTTCTTTCCTTTTTATTATTTGTTTATCACAATATATGTCAACCAAACAAGAAAATTGATACTTTTTCAGATTAAAAAATTACTTCTTCAATACAAAAGTATTTATTTAGCACTGTAATCGAGACTTTTAGAGAGCAAGTTAAAAAGACAACTGTGTGATGTGAGGTAATAGTAAAACCCATAACCACTGATATTCCCTAACTATAGTCTGTGCTCACAAAATTCCTTTATTTCATATTAAATTTGTTACTGAAACTTAAAAAGCATTTTCTGCTAAGCTAAGACATGTTCAAGACTGAGGACTGCATGTTCAAACAGTCAAGAATTCCAGTCAATTCTGTTCCTTCACTGGGCAGATTTGGCCAATAATTTACTGATGATACAGAGTGAAATACTTCACTTCTTTAAGTGTCATTTTCCTCTGTTATAAAGTGGAAAACTGAGTGTTTGCCTCATAGGACTGCTGTGAAGACCGCATGAGATGATGTATGGAAAGCTCTTACCAGAGTCAGTATTAGCCGTTATGACCATCCTATAATCCTGCTTTGTTTCTCATTGCATGCAAGACTTTTTGTCAGTCATGAAACAGAACCAAGTACCCTCACTCACCCAGTTTAACAGTAATACAGAGAAATTTCCTTCACTGATGAGAAAGTTCACTGCATCACATTAGATCCAAGGGACACGAATGGGAATGAAGATGGATCATGATAGCAAGCCATGTATCCCCTTGTCCCGAAACAATAGTGCCAGAACCAAAGAAAGGACAAATACACACAATGTGCCAAAACTAGAATATTTGCCTTTTAATGGCTTAAATCACTCTGTACTGTGTGTGAAAAAACATGTGAAAGAAAAAACTTATTTCAGGAAAGTTAAGTAGATGTGTCCCTGATACTGGTTAAAGTCAGATACCAAATGCAGAGGGTTGCATAGTACTATGACAATGATGAGCATTGCTACCATCACTAGCTACCGTGCCTTATGTCGACCTCCAAACCCCATAAATATAGGTATGGATATTTTCTTTTCGCTAAAGCAAGTTTTGTTTTCTGTACCTCTCATTACTTTCAATGTATCACCATCTTCATCAACCATCATCTTCCTTCAGTCTAGACCTACTTGGCCTCTAGCTTTTCATTATTGTACTTTGAAGAGGTGGCCATACATTGGAGACATTTTTTTAATGTTTACTTATTGTAAGAGACAGAAAAAGAGAGAGAGAAAGTGGGGTAGGGGCAGTGAAAAAGAGGGAGACAGAATTCTATGTTCTGTAATATCAGCACAGAACCCAATGAAGGGCTTGAACTCAGGAACCTTGAGATCATGACCTTAGCCCAAACCAAGAGTCAGATGCTTAACTGACTGAGTCACCCAACCACAACAACATTTTCTGTTTTTAAACAGATTCTTTTAAAGCTTATAAGAAAGAAAAAACTAAAGTAAATCAATTATGGTTACTTACTCTTAAAATTTTAGGTGTTTTAATAATAAATTAAACTATAGATATTAAAAAATGTCAAATATTCCTGACCTATCAAGGACAAGAAAGACAATTAAAGAATAAAAAGCTATTTCAATAAAATATCTTGTGCCCTAAAGAGAACAATTTCAAAAGGTCAATTAGGGATATGTGTCAAATGAGCAAAGGAGAGATTAGTGAAGAAATAAAAACAACTTTCTTTAAAATCATCATGATGGAGGCACCTGGGTGGCTCAGATGGTTCAGCGTTCAACTTCAGCTCAGGTCTTGATTTCATGGTTTGTGGGTTTGAGCCTCGAGCCTGCTTCGGATTTTGTGTCTCTGTGTCTCTCTACTCCTCCCCCACTCATGCTCTGCCTGACTCTCTCTCTCTCTCAAAATAAGTGTTAAAAAATTACTATGATGATAGAAAACAGAGAAATAGGTTAGTAGACTCAGGAAAGGATGTGATAAACTTGATAAATAGAAGCCTGTCTTCTTTCAATTTCACCAAAAATGTGGCTTGTCATTACTCTCTCCAATTTCTCAACTCAGATTTGCTCCACAGTCCATATCAATCGAACTTCTCTTGCCACAGTGTAAGTGAGACTATTTTGGAAAGACCTTAAATGATTTTTTTTCTTCCAAATCTACCAGTCCCTTCTCCGTTCTTTGACCTCTCAGTTGCATTCAATGCTGTTCACCACCCCACCCTCTTGGAATACTCCTTCACATAGCTCTCAAGAGAGGATTTTTCTCTGATTTTACTAGCTGCCTTAGCCACAATTTCCTGGGTTTCTTCCATTGCTGCTGGGCCTCTAAATGTGAACTTAAAAATGACCACGATAAAGTCAGGAGTTTTTCCTTGACCATTTTCCAGAACTCCACCCTGATAAATTTCATACTTGACATCTTTGCAATGCCATCCAATACAGCTCTGAAAATGAATATACTCAAAAAAAAGAAAGTGAATATACTATCACACACAATTCTCAAAGGTTTTTCTTTTTGAAGCATTCCTCAAGGTGTCAATGGTACGAGCATACCACACAGTTTAAATAAAAGAACAAAACCTCAGTGTCCTTGACTTTCCATTACTCCCTACCACACCCATGATATAGTCTTCAGTCAAAGCCTACCAATACTCCCCCACCCTGCCAAACAACAACAACAAAAAAAATTCTTTATCCAATTAATTGCTTTTACATTCATACCTTCCACTTTTAAGCAAAATATCATGATCTTTAGTCTCTACTAATAACCTCCTATGTGTTTTCTGTTTCACTAGACTTCTTATAATTAGTTAATACCTAATCTATGTAGCACATAATTTGTGCAATACACTGTTTAGGACACTTTTATACACATGAATTTTTTTTAAATCATCTTAGTATGAACACTATTCTCATTTAGAAATGAAGTATGCAGTCACATAGCTAGAAATCATTTCTATTCCATACAGAACATCACATAAATCTTCTTAAATCTTTAGATTTTTCCAGTAGATTGTCAATGACTTAGAATAAAAACCAAACTCCGTACCTTGCGCTTCACAAAGCTCTGTGAGATCTTGCTTCCTCTTTCCATTGATCTCATACTGTATACGTCTTGCCTACCTGATTCTGTCAAACAGAACTTCAAAATCCACCAAGCACATGACTATACTCAGAGCGTTTTCATAGCTTCTAGGTCTGCTTAGAACACAGAGTGCTTGCCTAATTGTCCAGCACTCAGCTTTTTTTCCCCTAAAATATAACCTTGCTTTATGCTGAGACCCACCCAGTTCCTCTCTACATTGAACTTGAGAGCCAACAGGAAGTACATTTTTGTTCGCCCTATTTTTTAGTGGGTCTGTGGCCCCCTAGAAGAAAACTGGCACACAGTAAGCCCTCAATAAAGCTTTTCTAAAGAACTGGATGGACTATTCCAGCAGCTTTCTCAAGAAGACTTTATTTTTTCTTGTTTTTCTCCTCCCAACTGCATCCCCAAATAGAATATTCACGCAGTGGGAGTAAGTCAGCATCTCTCTTCTCTTTTTATTCCCAACACCTAATAATTTCTTAAGTATAAAATCATTAAGTGGACTAGAAACACTTGTGGATGACAAATGTATTAAATTGTGGCAATGAAAATGAAGATTTGCTAATCAGCTGGGAGGATCCAGATATAAGAGCTAAAAAATAACAAACTCAATTATGAAGTTTTGATTATTTTTCCAGCCATGTTTGGCAAACCATAAATGATAATAAGGAAATTGGACTATGAATGGCATCCAGGTTGATAGAAATTGTGTAGGATCTAAACAGAAGAAAAATTAAAGTACTGTAAAATAGTTTGATGAGATGTCTGACCATGAGATTCAGACTAAATCAAAGTTTCGTTCACTAATAAAGTTATGTTGAATGGAGACCTGCTGAGAAATGGATTTAATTAGACCAAATTTTTAAAAAAGTTATAAACAGTGTTTTAGAGATATAGTCTTAAGGAATGATGTTATTAAACTTGAATCTCTGAACCCTAAAGTAGTATGTGGATAGAATTCATTAGCACTTGCAAACTTGTTACAATTAATTGTGTTAGAGGCCATTCATATCGAAGTTTACTCACTTGAAAGGGACTAGAGATTTTATTATATTCTCCTAAGGATTCATGGCATTAAAGATATTAAATACTCTAAAATACACCATAGGATTCAACAGCATAAATATTCAATTATGAGTAATGGATAATGGCTAAGCCTGAAAATAACTGAGAAAAATTGAAGTAAAAATTTAGATACTGAAGACAGCTAGAGAGATTAATCGATTTTGCTTCATGAGGAAAATGATACACATTAAGTTTAAGCTTCTTGTGCAAGTATTTCAAATTGATGTTACCTATTATTTTATATGTGAACTTTTTTGACAAAATGAATATTGTCTATGTAAATAGCCATTAGTATAAATCAATAAAATTAAAAAGATAAAGTGATGTTTTCTTTGTAATCACAATGTCTTAGATATAAGAAGAGTGTCCAATTTTGCTTACATTTTGGAAATATTATTTCACAAATATTCAAATAATGAAGATACTAAAAATTGTCATGATGTGGGCAAGTTGTCCAGACTTCGAACTGTAGAATAAAAATTTCCAAATATCCTAGTACATTTAATGAATGTTAGAAACAAAATCCATTTCAGGAAAGTCATAGGTACAAGTTTAATACGGACACTAAACAAAACACAAAATGCCAAGAAAACAAATGGGAAGAAGGCCTAAACAGGCATTGGTCCCAAGACGACATCTAAGTAGCCGACAGACGTGAAAACCTGCTCAATATCACTAATCATCGAGGAAGGACAAAGCCAAACTATAAAGAGACATCACTCCACACCTGTCAGAGTGGCTGTTATCAGAAAGACAAGAACAAGTATTAGCCAGGATGTAGAAAGGAAGGAACTTTACTGCACTGATGGTGTGAATGTAAATCAGTGCAGTCACTGCAGAAAACAGTATGGAGGTTCTTCAAAAGTTTAAAAATAAGAAACACTGTATGTTCCAATAATTCTAATATAGGGTTTTTACCCAAAGGAAATGAAAACACTAATTCAAAAAGATATATGTGTCCCTACACTTCTTGTGGTATTATTTAAAATAGCCAAGATAAAGGGGTGTTTGGGGAGATCAGTTAAAGTGTCCAACTGTAACCCAGGTCATGATCTAGCAATCTGTGAGTTTGGGCCCCACACTGGGCTCTGTGCTGACAGCTCAGAGCCTGGAGCCTGCTTCATATTCTATGTCTGTCTGTCTGTCTGTCTCTTTCACTCTGGCCTTCTCCTACTTGCACTCTGTCTCTCTCAAAAATAAACATTAAAAAAATAGCCAAGATATGGAACCATCAAGTGAATGGTAAAGAAAATGTGGTATGTGTTTATATATGCATGAATCCATACATATATATACACAATGAAATATTACGGAGTCATAAAAAGGGATGAGGCCTTGCTATTTGTCACAACATGAATGGACCTAGAGGTATTATGGTAAGTGAAATAAGACAGACTAAGAAAGACAAATAATCTATGGTTTCATTCACATGTGAAATCCACAAACAAAGTAAATGAATAAACAGCTGAATCAGACCATAAATACAAAGAACAAACTGATGACTGCTAGAGGGAAGGGGTTAAAGAGACAGGCAAAATTTCCAAAAGGGAGAGGGAGATGTAGGTTTCCAGTTATGGAATGAATACATCATATGTAAAAAGTAAATCATAGGGAATACTATCAATTATATCATTATAGTGTTATACGGTAACAGATGGTAACTACACTTGTAGTGAGCAGCTCATAATGTGTAGAGATGTTAAGTAACTAGGCTGTGCAGGGCAAACTAACATAACATTTTACATCAACTACATTCAAACTTAAAAATTAAAACATATAATCACACAGAGTGCCTGAATGGATTAACACAAAACAGAACAAGACCCAAATGTATGCTAACTACAAAAGATTCACTACAGCTTAAGTACATATACAGTGTTAAGTGAAATCATGGAAAATACTTTAGGTCAATAAAAAACCACAAGAAAGCAGGAGTAGTTAAACAGTATCAGATAAACTAGAGTTTAAGACAAACATTGTAATAAGAGACGAAGGTCATATACAATGATAAATGGACCAATCAAAAAGTTTTTAACACTCGGAAATATTGATGCAACCAACATAGGAGCATCTAAATGTATAAAGCAAATATAACAGGCAGAAAGGGAGAAATAGGCACTAATACAGTAAGAATAAGGAACCTTTATACACCACTTTCATCAACTGATAGATCATCCAGGGAGAAAATCAATAAGGAAACATCTTTCTTAAGTGACATGTCAAACCAGAAGAACTTAGATAAACAGAGAACCAAAAGCAATAGAATACATATTCTTCTATTCCATAGAAGAAAAGCAAAAGAATACAATAGAATACATAGAAAATAGAATAGAAAAGCAACAGAATACATATTCTCCTATTCCAACCAAAAGCAATAGAATACATATTCTTCTCAAATGGACATGAAACATTTTCCAGGATAGATTATGTTAGGTCACAAAACATGTCTTAATAAATTTAAAAGGATTGGAATCATATAATCCGTCTGTTCTGGCCACAATGGTATGAAACTAGAAAATAATTTTATGAAAACAACAGAAAATTTGCTAATATGTGGAGGTTAAACAGCACCCTCTTGAACACCCAGAAGTCAATGAAGAAATCAACAGAGAAATAATAACTTGAAGCAAATGAAATGGGAAATACAACATACCAAGTCTTATGGGTTGCAGCAAAAGCAATTCTAAGAGAAAAGTTCATAGTCTATGTTAAGTAAAAAATAAAGATCTCGGGGCGCCTGGGTGGCTCAGTCAGTTAAGCCTCCGACTTTGGCTCTGGTCAGATCTTGCATTCGTGGTTTCGAGCCCCACGTTGGGCTCTGTGTTGACAGCTAGCTCAGAGCCTGGAGTCTGCTTCAGATTCTGTGTCTCCTTCTCTCTCTGCCCCTCCCCCTCTCATGCTCTGTCTCTCTCTGTATCAAAAATTAAAAAAACATTAAAAAAATAAAGATCTCAAACAACCTACCCTGACACCTCAAGAACCCAGATTAAACAAAAGAACTGTAGAAGGCAGAAAGAAAAGATTAGATTGGAAATAAGCTCAATGAAGACTGGAAGGAAAAGATCAAAGAAACTAAAACATGGAGGGTTTTTTTTTAAGATTTCATATTATTTTTTAAATGATTATTTATTTCGAGTGGGGAGGGGCAGAGAGAGAGGTGCAGAGCCCCACTCAAAGCTCCATCTCACGAACCATGGGATCATGATCTGAGGCAAAATCAAGAGCCAGACATTTAATCAACTGATGCACCCAGGGTCCCCAATGGAGTTTTGCTTTTATTTTTAACAATAAGCTAAATAAACATTTAGCCGGATTCATCAAGGAAAAACATAAGGTATTTGAAATTAAAAATAAAAGAGGAGACCTTAAAACTGATACCACAAAGTTATGAAGATTCTTAAGAAACTACTATTATTATATACCACCAAATTAGACAAACTAGATATGGATTAAATTATTAGAAACATACAAGGTAGTAAGACTGACCCATACAAAATATAAAATATGAAAAGGCTAATTATTAGTTAAGAGATTAAATCTGTAATCAAAAACCTCTCCAAAAAAGAAATTCAGCAGGACCAGACCATATCACTGGTGAATTCTACAAAACATTTGAAGAACTAATACTAATCCTTCTCAAATTCTTGCCAAGAAGATAAAGACCAAGAGAAAAGAAAACTTTCAAAATCACTTTATGAAGCTAACATTACCATATACCAAAGACAGACAACACAAACAAAAGAAAATCATAAGCCGCTGTCTTTGATTAACACAGAGGCAAATCCTCAACAAATTATTAGCAAACCAAGTTCAACAATAGTTTAAAAGGATCATACACATTGTCAATTGCAGTTTATTCCAAGGATTCAAGAGTGGTTCAACATTTGCCTAACCATGTGATATAGCACATTAAAAAAATGAAAAATCAATATCATGTAATCATCTCAATAGATGCAGAAAAAAGCAACTGACAAAATTCAGCATTCATTCAAAATAAAAAATGAAATAGTATAGTAAGAATGCACCTTGACAAAATAAAGACCATATGTGACAAGCTCAAAGCTAACATCATACTTTATAGAGAAAGCTTGAAAACTTTTCCTCTAAAATTAGGAATAAGATGACTATGTCCAATCTCACCACTTTCATTCAACATAGTACTTGAAGTCCTAGCCAGAGTAATTAGTCAAGAAAAATAGCATCCAAATATGAATCAAAGAAGGAAACATTTTATTTGCAGATGACATGATACTATATATAGAAAAATCCTAATTACTGAACAAAAAACTTTTAGAACAGATTCAGTAAATTTGAAGGATACAAAATACACAAAAACAGTTGTGTTGCCATATACGAACAACAAATTCCAAGAAGAGAAATACAAAAATAAATCTCATCTAGAACTACATCAAAAATAGTAACTGGAAATAACTTTAACCACAGAGTGAAAAAATCTGTGCAGTGAACACTATAAAACATACTGAAAGAAATGAAAATACAAATAAATAGAAAGATATCCCATCTCCACAAATTTTGAGAATACTGTTAAAATGTCCTTACAATCCAAAGCAATCTATAGAGTTATTGTAAACTTTCTCAAAATTCCAATGGCCCTTTTCAGATAGAATGAACAATCCTAAAATTTGTGCAGAATCACAAAAGATCACAAATAGTCAAAAATGTCTTAAGAAAAACAAAGCTAGAGACATCATACACTTTTTTATTTCAAATTATGTTACAAAGCTATGGTAATCAAGTAGTTTTATATTGTCATAAAAATGAACACATGGTCAATAGAACAGAATGGAGACTCCAGAAATAAACCCAGGCATATATTGTCAAGTAATTTTTGACAAAGCCAAAAATATACATGGAGAAAGGATGTTCTCTGGAATACTGTTGGGAAAACTTGACAGCCCCACACAAAAGAATGAAATTGGATGTCTATGTTAACACCAACACCGAAAACTCAAAATTGATTAAAGACATGAACTTAAGACATGAACAACAAAACTCCAAGTAAACATGGAAGTTAACCTCCTTAACATTGATCTTGGCAATTTATAGGATACCAAAAGCAAAGGCAAAAAAGCAAAGCTTGAAACATAGGACAAAATCAATCTGAAAACCTTCTGTACAGCAACAGATATCATCAACAAAATGAAAAGACAACCTACAGAATTGACTGCATGGACAACTAATCTTTGAAAAAGCTGTAAAGAATATCCAATAGAAAAAAAGACGGTGTCTTCAACAAAAAGACAGCAATTTGAAAGAAAAAAACTGGACTACTTTCTTAAACCATAAACAAAAATAAATTCAAAATGGGTGAAAGACCTAAATATGAAACAGGTAACCATTAAAATCCTAGAGGAAAACAGAGGCAATAACCTCTTTGGCATCAGACATAGCAACTTCTTATGAGGTATGTTACCTGAGGCAAGGGAAACAAAAACAAAAACAAACTATTAAGACTTCATCGAAGTAAAATGTTTTTGCACATTGAGGGAAATGGTCAAGAAAACTAAAAGGCAACTTACAGAATGGGAGGAGATATTTGCAAATAACATATCTGATAAAGGGTTAGTATTCAAAATCTATACCCAAGTTCTTAAATTCAACACCCAAAAGAAAAATTACCCAATCAAAAAAATGAGAACACATGAATGGACATTTTTCCAAAGAAGACATCCAGATGGCCAACAGATACATGAAAAGATGCTCAACATCACTCATCCACATGGAAATACAAATTAAAACTACAATGAGTTATCACCTCACACCAGTCAGAATGGGTAAAATTAGTAACATAAAAAACAATAGGTGTTGGCAAAGATGGGGAACCCTCTTACCCTGCTGGTGGGAATGCAAACTGAATCAGCCAGTCTGGAAAATAGGATGGAGGTTTCTCAAGAAGTTAAAAATAGAACTAAAAAATAGAACTACGCTACCATCCGACAATTGTACTACCAGGTATCCATCCAAAGGGTACAACATACAGAGTTGAAAGGATACATACACCCTGATGTTTAAATAGTGTTATCGACAATAGCCAAATTATGGCAAGAACCCCAATGTCTACCAACTGATGAATGAATAAAGAGGATGTGGTGTATGTATATATGTATATACACATATGTATATACACATACACACACAATGGAATAATAGTCATCAAAAAGAATGACATTTTGCACCTGCAATGACATGGATGGAGCTAAAGCATATTACGTCAAGCAAAATAAGTCAAAGAAAAATACCATATGATTTCACCCATATATGGAATTTAGAAAACAAAAGAAATGAACAAAGGTGGAGAAAAGAGGCAAGCCAAGAAAGAAACTAACCGTAGAGAACAAATTGATGATTACCAGAGGGGAGGTCGGTGGGGGGATGGGTTAAATAGGTGATGGGGATTAAGAAGTGCACTTGTTGTAGTGAGTACCAGGCATGGTATTTAAGTGTTAAATCACTAAATTGTACACCTGAAATTAATATTACACTTTATTTTAACTAACCATAATTTAACGTTAAAAAAAAGGAAGGGTAAAAGAGAAGGTCAGTTACAGAATGGTAAAAAATATTTAAAAACCACATACCTAACACATTGGGAAAAAAAAAAAAGAAACAGAAAACAAAGAAAACACCTACAACTCAGTAGCAAGAAAACAAATCTGATTAAAATGGGCAGCGATCCTGGATGGACATTTTCCCCCCAAGAGGTACAAATGACCAACAGGCACATGAAAAAAATGCTCAACATCACTCACCATTAGGGAAATGAAAAATCCACATCACAGTCTGTTATCACCTTTTACCTTTTAGGACATCTATCATCAAAAAGGCAAGAGCTAACAAATATTGGCAGTGGAGAAAGGGAACACTTGTACATTGCTGTTGGTAATGTACATTGGTCCAGCCACTATGGAAAAGAATTTGTGAGTTCCTCAAAAAATTAAATATTAACTACCATGTGGTCTAATACTTTCACTTCTAGATATATTTTCCAAGGAAACAAAAACAAAATCTCTAGGAAAGATCTGTGTTCCCTTGCTCATCATAGCCTTATTCACAATAGCCACCCTAAGGAAACAACGTAAGTGTTCATCAATGGGTGAATTGATGAAGGGTGCATGCACACAGTCTCTATACATATTTGAACACACATACATCACACACACACACACACACACACACACACACACACACACACAACAGTAGAATTTTAGTCATCCAAGAGAAAGAAAGAAATCCTACCAGTTACTACAAGATGGAGAGAGTTCCAGAGCATTATGCTAAGTGAAGTTAGTCCAAGAAAAAGGATGAATGGTATCATTTATGCATAGAATCCTTTAAAAATCATAGAAATAGTAAAGTGGTTTCTATGGGTTGGAGGATGAGAGCAATGGAGACACTTTGGTAAAAATACACAAACCTTCAGCTGTAAAATGAATAAGACTGAGGATCTAATGGAAACTATTGTGACTATAGTTGGTAAATATATTATGTAATTAAAATTTGCTTACAGTTTAGATGTTCTCACAAAAAGAAAGAAAGAAAGGTGATGGATTTTTTAAATAAGTAGATGGTGGGAATCCTTTCACAACCTATATCAAATCACCAAGATAGGCACTTAAATATCTTACAATTTTAGCAATTAGACCTGTAGAAGTGGAAAAACTCAATCAGTCCAACTGGATTTCCTTGGGACCACTAGTTCTTCAGAATTCATCTTTGATGACTGTTGTTTGTTGTCTGCTTCTCTAGTTTCTCTTCTAAACACCATTTATTGAAAGGCCTAGTGGTAGAATGGTTTCCTAGTTTCTTCTTGTATTTAAGTAGCATTTTCTCCTCTCCCCTTCAAATGACAGGAAGAAAGGGAAGGAGAATTGTGCCCGTTCCATGTGTACCAAACCAACCTGTTCTTGTGCAGTAACTCAAAGATATACTGGTCATGGCCCTCCTTCAATGACTGTGTCAGCATGAAGATCACCACCCTACTTCCAGCATTCCTGGTGGTGTCCACATCTAGAAGAATATCTCACATCTGGAGGAAACCCTTTAACTTCCTCTAAGTCTACTCCAGAGATTTTCTTTTTTCTGTCACTCTCAATTCAGTCACTAAAAGCCCTGTTGACATCTTTATCAATAAGCATATTTTAGCGTTATCAGTAACTCAGTCATGTAACTCTCAAATGTGTGCCTCTCCCATTTTTCAGTTCATTTGTTATGGGAACCCAACTTCCCAATTTTACTCCGACAATTTTCCTAGCATTAATGTATCTCTCTTTTACATTGTCCATACCTCCCTCTCAAAATGACTTCATGCTTAATTATTCAGATTTCATGGTATGCTGAACATTACCATTATTCTCTAATTTTTCAGCCTCAACTTTTTCTTCTTCTCTCCTCCTATCACTTTCATCTAGCAACACCCAACTCCACTTTGTGGCACAGAGTCAAAAGTGACTAGAGGAAAACAAGGAGTTGTGATGGCTGATTTTAATACAGATATTCAATGCCAATGGGAACACTGAAGCAGAAAAGGAAAACAGCTTCAGAAGAAAAAAATGTTAAATCTCCCTTAAAAAAATTCATTGGCCTCATATTTTTCTCAAGCTGCTGGCCAAAGCCTGATTTCAAATTTGCATTAAGAATACTCCTTAAAGAATGTGTCTATACCGGCAATCCCTACAGCTTCAACTCCCACGGTCTACACAGCTCACTCCAATCAGGACTATTCCACTGCAGTTGACCTCGTCAACACCAGCAGCGACCACCAACAGATAATCACCTGACACAATTAACCACCATGCCTTCTTGAAATATTTTCTCTACTTTTCTGGGTTTTCTGCCCAAAATACTGGCTTATCCTTCACAGTCTTTTGTGCTTACCCTCCCCCATTTTGGACCTTTAAATGTCAGAGACCTCTGAGGTTTAGGGCTTTGTAATCTTCTCTCTGTCCTCTCATTTTCAGTTTATCTCTTCAAGTCCTACATTTAAAAATATCATTTCAATACATATTTGATGTGTGAATAAATGGACAAATTAGTAAGAAATTACAGTAGAATTAATCAAAAAGTCACTTTTGTTCCTTTCCTATAGGTTAAGATACTAGGAGGAAAAGCTGGTTTAAGAAGTTCTGGATGAATAATTCAGAAAGAAAAGTGTGAAAACTAGGAACCAAGTGATCGTACACATATAGTCTTGACTCCCAAGTTTGAAATCATCCATACTTTTGTATTAAACTGTCTAGTTGACATCTCTACTTGCAAGTGTAGCAGACATCTCCAACTTCCCAAGTTTAAAATAGAACTCTTGACTCCATGTCTTTTTTTCACCATGTAGTATTAAAAAATAGAACCTCTCTCTTCTCCATCTTAATAAATTGTACCACCATTTAATCAGGTCAGTGTATATAGGAAATATTTTTGTCTTCTATCCTTCTCTCTCATCCCAGATCAAGCAGTGCTGTTAGCTTCAGTCACACAATACTGTCCAATCTGAGGGCTTTTCCTAACTTCTACGGGTTCAATCTGGCATTTTCTCACCTTAATATAAAGCATTTCTACTCACTCTTGGACCATTTATATAGATTCCTTAGTAGTCTTCCTGTTCCAACTGTTTTTGTTCCTGAGATCTGTTCTTCAGAGTCCTCGAGATCTTTTGACTGTGCAGACCACATTACTAGGAAGTTCCAAGTCTCCAAAGTCTTTTTGCTTGCAAAACAATATTCAACCTTCTTACCAAGTTACAGCAAACTTTACTTGCTCTGGGTTCTGTCTACATTTTTATCTGTAAAATGTAACAAATCCATTCTCATTTTCATTAGTTCAACCACATTGCCTTTTTCACTATCCCTGAAATATACCAACCTCACTTCAACCTTGACATTTCCATGTATGGTTTTTTGTGTCTGAAACTATTTTCACCTCAATGTCATCTCTTTAGAGGAACATTCAAGGAGTATCCCATCTAAAATGCTTTCCCATGAGCACAGAGTAATGTGTGGAATTATTGAATCACTTTATTGTATACTTAAAACTAATATAACAATGTATGTTAACTATACTGTAATTTATAAATTAGACACTTTAATAAAAATAGTTTCCATGGTTACTGCCCTTATTTCTATTACCTTGATTATTATCACATTTATATATTACCTTTATTCTTTTGATTACTATATATGTTTTAATCAAAATTAGTTTTGTTGCTGTTATTTATTACCTGTCTTATTTACAAGAATATAAGTTCAATTAAGACAAGGGTTTATTTACAGCTATATCCTCAGTATCTAGAATAGTACCTGGTATAGAGAGTATTTTCAGTCAATACATTTCAAAGGAACATTGGCACAAACAAGGCTTACTCGAGTCGTCTTGCAAGAGCATCACATAGGAAGATTTAGAGATCTAGCCTGGCTAGTTCTTAAATCTGAAATATTAAGATTTCAGCTTAAGGTCAGAGCTAAGAACATGATTGATGTGTTATATAAAACTAGATGCATTTCTGATACTATGGATACATAATCCTGATGTTGGTAATATGTAGATCAATATCTTTTGAAGACATTCAATTACTGGTTGAGTATATAATACAATGATGTGTCATTATGTAGTAAATCACTAGCTCTCTGACTCTTGTTCTATTCCATGTGAAGAAATATGTTTTCTCAGAACATAATCATTTATGCATAAGTTTGCATCAACACACATAATTGAGTTGCTTACCATTTATTTTATGTGTAATGTATTTCTACCTTTTGTACTATATTTCTACTGTTTCATTTTTAAAATATTCTGCCAGCCTAACAGATTTTGTGATGAACAAATGATTCTCAAGCCATAGTTTACAAAGCTCTATAGTAGCTTACACACAAGTTCAAAAACAAAAAAGGAAACCAGAATATAAATTATGTCTCTTGTTCTAAAGAAAGAATTCTAAAGATGCAAACTTCACACCTTCACCTCCCTTAATCTTTTAAGTAAATAAGTAACCAACAAGGGATGATGCTTTTTATGTCCTTGGTTATAAAAATCTTTCAACTACACATTTTGTTCCATGAACTTAAACATAAGTTCAGGTCAAGGAATCACAGAATCCAATATGTTCATGTTTTTTAGTTCATTATGCTCAATGTAATTACCTCTGAATTATGTAGAAATATCTTACAACTTTATTTTAGTTTAGGTTTCTAGGAAACAAAGCAATGGAAGTGATTTTTAAAAGCTACGGGTGCTGTAGGTCAAGGACTATGTATAGGCTTGATGGCTAGACAAAACCTCTCGGGTGTTAATCAAAAGCTCAGAGGAGGAGTTCCTGCACGTATCTATGTAGTGTTCTAGGAAAAGTCAAAGTAAGTACTGGAGGCTTTAAAAATTGAACTCATGTCAAAACAATGATCATATGAATGTGCCCAAAGCTTCTATTGAAAAAAAATGGCAAAAATTACTCAAAAATCTAAAAGCATACTATCACATATGTAGAAAATAAAAAGTCATTTGAGATATTGAATTTTTTTGATGTTTGAAATAAGCTGTAGGGTAGAGCATGGATTTTCAGAGACAAGGTGTACTATTTTTCTACATCACATGTATTGCATATCCATAAAATTAGATAGGCTTTTAATCCAAGGACAATGAATCACTTGAAGGGCTTCATATATAATCTGAGAGACATTCACTTAAATCTGATAGTCTCAAGATTTAGTAGTGAAAAAATGAACTGACTCTCCATGTAGTTCTCATTATAACTTGTGGCACTGAGTTCACTACCCAATAAACAACTCGCAAGTTGCAATTTTGGAAGTACAGAAATTTAAGAAATTACATTTTTTATTCTTTGCCTCATTTTGTTATTTCACTTCATTTGTACACATAGGTCATTCAAAAGGGTGGAAAGTAGTATATAGATGCTAACAATGCAAGAACATATGCAGGTTTAAATAGGTAAAATAGAACAAGGTCCATGTATTGGACCCATGCATGCATGCACACGCACACACACACATACACACACACACACACACTACATGTATTTAAACACCAGAGCTTATTGGAATTGGTAATTAATATATCTTGATCTAAATTTCTGACGTTATAAAGGAGAAGGGTCAAATTATGTTACATATTGTTTTCCATATAGAGAAATCATCCATAGTAATCGGTCAAAAAAAAAAATTTAGCTACAATCCATCAAGAACTTATCCCTGCAAAATTACATACAGACACACACACACACACACACACACACACACACACACACACAAAGACACACAATCCTACCACAATTATTTTTACAAAATATTTAAGACCATATAGTAAACAAAGCACTGTTCATACAGATAGCTCTTATTGTAAACATCTATTTAAAAAAAGAAGTACTGCAATCAGTATGGCTTATTTTATACCTTGAGTTGTAGCTTTAAAAATTAAACAAAATTTGCTACATATGAGATTATTGTATGGAAATGTGATCTTTTGAAATTTAAAACATGATTTCATTAATAGTCAAATCTTCTAATAGTGATCCAAGTAATACTCCATAAAATGTTTTCTAAGACCTAAAATTAGGACTTATGAGTTAAAAGAGTAAATCTTCTTTGACTTTTCTTAAATTGGCATTACCTGAGGGCCAAGCAAAAGTTGTACAAAGGCAGAGGTGAGGACTGAGATTTCAATGAGATCAAGACCAAAGTCTCATTTTTTATGGTTTCCTAATATTCCATTCCATATCTCATACACACATCTTCCTAATTCATGTATTTATCAATGGACTCTTAGGTTTTTTCTCTATGTTAGCATGGTTGCCAGAAGGGGAGGGGAGAGGTGGAATGGGTCAAACAAGTGAAGGAGAGTAGGAGATATAGGCTTCCACTTATGGAATGTATAAGTCACATGATGAAAGGTAAAGCACAGATAACATAATGAATCATATTGTAATAGTGTTGTATGCTGACAGATATTAGCTACACTTGTGATGAGCATAACATAATGTATGGAAATGCTGAATCATGAAATTGTATCCCTGAAATGCACATAACATTGTGTGTCAATT
>NC_043700.1:8324759-8326805 GCF_006229205.1 Suricata suricatta | reverse complement strand
TTTTGTGCAGGCTTTCCAGAGTCAGTCTTGGAATACAGGAGTGGGTGAAGGAGCCTATGATTTTCCAGGCCTTCCTGACAATGGAGGGAAATTCCGTTTTACCATGATTAAAAGCCAGGAAACTCATTAATTCTAAGTACATAAGGATCATCCTTCAACACAGACTTTAAGAGTAATATGGTCATTTGTTGGATCCTTGTCCATTTCTTAGTTAATCCAAATTTGTGTATGAAATATGGGCATCAAACCCACACATCTCAGGTGTAGGCTGAGACCCTTCAGTATCATTGAGTCAAAATGGGGATCAAAATAAGGGAGAGGCCTTGAGTGGGTCCCAGATTGATCACCATAAGCATGAAGTTTAACAACAAACATTTCAACTTTCAGTCACTGAAAACTGTCACCTTGTCCAAGGTAAAAGTCTGTGTTTTTTTTGTTTTTGTTTTTGTTTTTTTTTTACAGGTAAAGGGATATTTTACATAAGCAGGAATAAAGATTTTGACACCTAACAAGAGGGGGGCCATTGGTAACCAAGGTATACGCTGGTTTTACATTACACAGCTTACCTTGAAATTCTGGAGCAAAGTTTTATTAAAAATGGAAGCTTCAGGAAGATTACATTTAAATAGAAATCAACATTTTAGGAGCACCTGGGTTGCTCAGTTGGTTGAGCTGCTGACTTCAGCCCAGTTCTTGATCTGGCAGTCTATAAGATTGAGCCCTGCATTGGGCTCTGTGCTGACAGTGCAGAGCCTGGGGCCTGCTTCAGATTATTTGTCTCCCTCTCTCTCTCTTCCCTTCCTCTGCTTGCAGTCTATCTCTCTCTCTCAAAAATTAGAAACATTAAAAAATTTTTTGAAAAAGAAATAAATATTTTAGTTTCATTAAAGCCTCTCCTGAAAAACTAGATAATGACAATGCCTACTTATTTTATGGTGTTATTAAGTCTTGTGGGTAAATTCTGAAAGGACAATAGAGCTCTTTAAATGATAGTCTCTGGAGATATAGATAGACTAAGTTCAAATGCCAGTTCTGCCATTTTGAACTGTGACCTTGGGCAAATTATTAAGAAATCCTATGCCATTTTTCACATCTTTAAAATGCAAATGGTAACAATATTAAGTAAATCTTAGTGCTGCTTGAAGAGGAGTTAAGATGCAGAAGCATTTTAAAAAGTCACCAATAGGCTAGCCTTCATAAGTACTAGTTATTTCCTTTCTACTTAAGCTACAGAGGTACAGTCAAGTTTTAGTTTAACTGTTCATATTAAGGAATACTGTACAAGGAGTTGGTTCAAAATGGCAGCACAGGAAAATCCTTAACTCACCTCCTCCCACGGACACACAAAATCTATAGCTATATATGGAATAATTTCCACCATAAAAGTCCTATTAACTAGATAATCAACACCTCTATAACAAATGATAAAAAGATCTCATTAAGATGAGTAGACAAGGTACAGATAGGCTCTTACCAAAACCCCACTCCAGATGTGGTGAGTGACAATCAGAAGCTTTGTCAAAAACATGAAATATTTCTTGGAGGTGTGAGGGGTGTGTTCCCCACATTGTACACAACTCTTGAATATCAAACTAGAGAGAAGTCCCCACAATGTTTGGCTTTTGGTTTTGGTCCTCAAAACTGACAAGGACTACATCCAGGAGAACCATAGGACTACGGGTAACAGAGAACCCACTCTTTAAAGTCTTGTACAGGCAGACATTTGTCTCAGAATCCAGAGCAAGAACCACAAATTATAAAGCTACTAGACCGTATGTGAAGGAGACCTAGTTATTAATCTAAAAGCCAACACTGAAAAGGTAAGAACCTGTTGGGACTCTCTCCAAGAATACAAGTTCTGCTGGGCACCATTTTGGCAAGCGCCTTCTCACCTGCCAGCACGACTGGACATGTCCTGCACCCACCAGCCATAGCCAGCAGGCACGTAAGGTTCACACAGAGGACGCCCGTTGTGGTGGTGGTATTAAGGAGGGGATCATGTACAGAGCCACAAAGGTCATCTCCTACCTAAGGCCACTCTTTCAA
>NC_043700.1:8318936-8324659 GCF_006229205.1 Suricata suricatta | reverse complement strand
GTAGGATCCTTGATATCAGTCTGAGACATATATATTTTTGGATCTGACTCCATAAGCAAAGGCAAAAAAAGCAAAAATTTAAAAATTGGAATATATTACACTAAAAACTTTTGCACAAAGGCAACCATCAAGAGAAAGGTAACCCAGTAAATGGGTAAAGTATTTGCAAGTCAGGTATCTCATCAAGGGTTAATATTCAAAATATATAAAGAAGTCTTACAACTCAAAACAAAAATACAATCTGATTTTAAAATGGGAAGCGGATCTGAACAGACATTTTTCCAAAGACAACATGCAGATGGACGAGAGGTACATGGAAATATGCTCAATATCACACATCAGGAAAATCTACATCAAAACCGTGGTAAGATGTCATCTCACAGGTATCAGAATGGCTAGGACAAACAAGAAATAACAAGTGCTGGAGAGGATGTGGCAAAGGGAATCCTCATGCACTGTCAGTGGGAATCTAAATATGGGAAGCTGCTATGGCAAACAGTATAGAGGTTACTAAGGAAATTGAAAATAGAACTACCATATAATCCAGTGATTCCACTTCTGAATATTTGTTGAAGAAAACAAAAACACTAATTCGAAAAGATATATTGCACCATTATGTTCTTTCCAGCTTTATCTGGAACAGCCAAAATAGGAAAGCAACTTAAGTGTCTACGACCAGATGAAGGGATAAAAAAAAAAAGTGGGGGGGTTGTGTGTGTACTCAGCCATTAAAAGGATATAATCTTGTCATGTGTAACCATGAGCCACAGATAGACCTTGATGCATTATACTAAGTGAAATCCATACCACACGATTTCCACTTGTGAGGTCTAAAAGCCCCAAGAGACCAACAAAAGACAAAACCCAGACTCATACATACATACATACAGCAAAAGGTGTTTGCCAAAATCGAAAAGGCTGTAACAAAACAGGTGAAGGGGGAACGGGACGTAGACCCTTCTAGTTACAGAGTGAGTTAGTAATGGGGATGTAGTTTACAGCATGGTGAATACCTCGTACAGTATTTCATTAACTTTGTACGGTGACAGATGGTCACTAAACTTGTGATCCGTTTGCAACATATAAAATGTCCAACCACTACGTTGTACACCTGCAACTAATATAATACTGTTTGTCAATTATACCCCAAATCAAAACTGAAGAGTTCTTGATTACATAAGACTACTGCCATTATTTTTTAAGTGCTATTCAGAATTGCTCTCAGGGCCAAAAGAAGGGAACAATGAGGACAAACCAAATTCAAGCGCCATGTTTTTTTAGTCACCGTCTTATATGTGGTCTTGAGTTAGTCTTCCATTTGTTAAGTCAGGAAGTTATGCCCATGGGTTAAGATTTCAAAGACCCAACATTCACCCAAATTACTAAGTGGTCATATTAAGAAAATAGAAATGGGAGTTTTCTAATTCTAGTTAGGCTGTACATATATCTAAAGGAATGCCATTCCTATGTTATTTTTTAAAGTAGTTTATTATCAAATTGGTTTCCATACAACACCCAGTGCTCTTCCCCACAAGTGCCCTCCTCCATCACCACCACCTCTTTTCCCCCCTTCCCCTTCAACCCTCAGTTCATTTTCAGTATTCAATAGTCTCTCAAGTTTTGCAGCCCTCTCTCTCCCCAACTCTCTTTCCCTCTTACCTTCCCCCTGGTCCTCCATTAGGTTTCTCGTGTTCTCCTGTTAGACCTATGAGTGCAAACATATGGTATCTGTCCTTCTCTACCTGACTTATTTCGCTTAGTGTGACACCCTCGAGGTCCACCAATGTTCATAGCAGCACTGTCAACTAGCCAAAATATAGCAAGAGCCTAAATGTCCATCACCTGATGAGTGGATCAAGAAGATGTGGTTTATATACACAATGGAGTACTACATGGCAATGAGAAAGAATGAAATATAGCCATTTGTAGCAAAGTGGATGGACCTCGATGGTCCTATGTTATTTAAAAAGCAAACCCAAGACAAGTAAAATTCATACTTTTTTATGAGGCTGGTAATAGGGTGGCAAACAAGCCTTGATGCACTGAATTCTAGAAAGAAAAATTCTTCCATTGATAAGCAGAGAGCCAGGGGAGTTTCTATACCTGGAGGATGTGTACATGTCTGCAAATAGTTGTACGTATCAAAGACACAGGTAACAGCAATAATGAGCCAAGTCTTTGAAGACAATATGGGATATCAGAATGGACTGGAATCCTGAAGAGATATGAACACAAAACCACAAAACCAGTACAGTCAGCCCAACAACTGCCCTCAAGCCCCCACAGATGGCTGAAGTTATGACAAGAACGCAGGTGAGAAGAATAAATGTGTGGTAGAGAGCAAGGGGTTCATGAATATTCCCACAAGGGTTGACTCCAGTGGCCCAGGCAGAATAAAATCAAAATGTGAATAAAAAATACCTCAAACAGTAGATAACCCATCCGTGCTTCAACATGAATACATTAAAAAAAATATGAAGGCTGGGGCGCCCAGGTGGCTCTGTCAGTTTAGTGGCCAACTTTGGCTTAGGTCATGATCTTGTAGAATAGGAGTTCAAGCCCTGCATGTGGTTCAGTGCTGACAGCTCAGAGCATGGAGCCTGCTTCAGATACTGTGGCCACGCCCCGCCTCTCTGCCCCTCTCCTGCTCATTCTGTCTCTCAAAAATAAATAAATATTAATTTTTTTTAAAATAGGTAGGCTTATAAGAATAGACACTGAGCTAATCACAGGTGAATTCATTCTGATTAAAAATGCAAATTGACCTACACTACTCACTATAAATACCAGATAGCATTCAGGAAAAAAATTACTCTGGAAAAAATAACAAAATGAGACAAAAGCAAACACTTAATACCTACTGTACTATTATGTACAAAATAGAATACAAAATATTAAGATATGTGTAGAGAAGCTGGATTATGTCCCATATTTAGGAAAACAGTCTTAATAGAAGCAAAACTGCAGAGGAGCAAATTATTGGCATTAGTGGACAAGAACTAAAAAAGACTAAAAATATTTTAATGATTTTATTAGAAAATATGGGTATAAATGAGTGGACCGATCTTCCGTATTTTATTTTGAAATATGGAAGAATAAGAATGAATATATGGAAATAGAAAAATATAAAAATTTATTGAATGAATTTCAACACATTCAATATTGCAGAACCAAGGATGAATTAACTTTGTAACACATCAACAGAAATTAATTTAATCACAGCCAAAGCCTCAAAAAAATCAGTGGAGTATCTGTATGTGGGAGAAATATCATCTAATACATGTAGATTCACAGTCCTCGAGTGGCAGAAGTAAAAGCATCAGCAGAAAATATATTTGAGAAGAGTGATAAAATTTATCTTCATATCTATCACATATTTAAGAATCATAGACAACCCCACAAGGATAAATAAAAATAAAAGTCTATGAAGACATTTCACAATTAAATTTCTAACAATGAAAGGAGCTCATATTTTATAAGCAGAGAAATCAGATAGACACAATATATTTAATGTAATAACTAGTAAAAGGATGGCCGCTTTCTCATCTACAATCTGGCAAAAGCCAAGGAACCCAGTCATTCATGCACTGTGCCACAAACACCATCAAAACCCAAAAACCAAACAAACACAAAGTAATAAAAACCAGGCGGAATAATATTCTATGTCCAGTGAAACTACCATGCACAAGTGAGGATCTATGAAAGCGAAGGTAAAGTGAGACCCAGAGAACACCACTACCAAATCAATGGTGAAAATGGGCAGAACTACTGACACATGACATACGGTTTTATCAACTTTATGCATACCGGCACAGATACAAGAAAAATGGATAGGAATATGTTGATATTAGACTAATGCAAGAGAGGTACATTTACTACACCCAAAGGACTTTTCAAAAGCTAATATTGCAGATTTTAAAAAGAAAAACCCTACATAAATATGCTACTAAAAGGTAGCATAGCATTTAAAGCTGGACAGGCCATTTTTGCCTGTGCCCTATGAGAACATCCTGAGAAGTTTAAGGAATAAGTCCTCTAACAGCAGGCAAAACAGAGTAGGAGCTATGAAAGGGGAACCCTGCAGGGAAAGAATAGTCCAGCCCTGGTTGTATTTGGATGTCAAGGAATAGCTCAGTTTATGGGGTTATCCTTGACTAGGATGCGTAGACAAATGTGGTGTATGAAAGGTGAATGACTTTAGAAGTCTTGGAACTCACTGATTTTGAGATCAGGGGTATGGAGGTATCCCCACGAAATATAGTAGAGTGAACAGTGTTACTTTTTCAGGAAAAAAAAAAAAAAGTAAAAAAGCACTCCAAACCAGGAGTCTTATGAAGCCCCTACTGAACAGAGAAGGAGGTAGACCAAGTTCAGGAGCAGGTTCATGGAAGTTTGTGGAAAGTAGTAATGGAACAGCAGAGACAACTGCTAAGGCAAGATGACACTGCAAGTGTGACAGAGGTAGTTTGGCTTCAGAGAAGTCACTGGCAGTTTGGGAGTCTAGTGACGATGATGTAGCAGTCGACCTAAATATATGGACACGGAGACATCTTTCTCCGCAGAAAGAAATGACAGCATCAACCCCCATAGTTGGGAGATCCCGAAATGAAGCCTCAGTGAGGAAATGGACATTCAGAGGTTTAACTGTGTTCCATGAGAGGAGAGTGTGCAGTAAGACCAAGGTTTAGAGTGGACAGCATTTCAAATTCATCAGCTTTGCAAGATCACAGCTGTGTCTCAAATACCAGTCCCTGAGAAAAGAGACCACATGGAATAGATTCATTTTATTCCAAATATAATAAACCTATGTTATGAAGAGTGAATATTAAGTGAGGAGTTATTTGAGTTCTTACTTCATGGACTCTGGATACATGGTACACACTGACACACATCCTACCCAAAAAGGCTTCACCTTCATCCCTTTTCAATAACTGAGGCTGCAGTGGCCCTCAGCCATCCCACGCTGCGGGGTTTGGGGAGGTCACTGTACTTGTGGTAACTCATTTTGTTTTCTAACTTTTGCCATCGGGGGCTGGTAGGGTTACTCTTTGTTTTCTATTAACCCTTTGCCCCATTACAACTGATGATGGGTGGGGTCCGTGGGTGGTTCAGTTGGTTAGACGTCCAACTTTGGCTCAGGTCAGGAACTCCCAGTTCATGAGTTTGAACTGTGCTGACAGCTCAGAGCCTGGAGCCTGCTTTGGATTCTGTGTCTTCCTCTCTCTCTGCCGCTCCTCCACTCACATTTTGTCTCTTTCGAAAGTAAACTAACATTAAAAATTTTCATTAATTAAACATGGAGAGATATTTAGTGTTGAATTCTAAAGGAACTACACACATTTTCCTGATACTCAGTCCAGCATGGGACTACGGGACAACTCCCCAGCCAAACCCGTTAGGATAATACTAAACAGAATACAACACTGTAATGTGGGGAGGCTGTTACTACAGCTTCAAAAATGATTCTGATCATTAGTTTCTGTGATCTTTCAACTTTAACATGCAAGGCTTTAATATTCGATTTTACGTTGCCGCAGAAGTGGTGAGCGTGTTAGACAATGAGACACAACATGTGCAGTCAATTTTCAATCACAAGGCAGAGAGGGCTTGGAGATCATTATGAACCATTCTGACCCATGTCAGGACCTCGTAACAAAATCAGCACCACGTACTTGTGGTATCAGGAAGAGCCACAGGAGAGATGGCTGGTATGGATGAAGTAG
>NC_043700.1:8310751-8318836 GCF_006229205.1 Suricata suricatta | reverse complement strand
TTTATTTTTTTAACATATGCAATTATTTTCCATCATTTACACTACAGTAGTTACAATTACACTCCAAACAGAAAAGCAAAGTAAAAAATCAGAACCCCAACTTCTATTTCATGTAATTAGACTTATACAGAAATTAGAAGATTATGTAACAACTAGTTAATCACCTAATTTCACAGCTATCTAATCATCCATTTCCTACATAAAAGGTAGCTACTTTTTTGCATGGACCTCAAGTATACTGTAGTATAGAGGTGGAATTTAAGGAAAGGTATTAAGCAGGCGGTATTGTAGCTTATGGGCAAGTAATAAATTGTATCATGTATCTTGAATGTATCATAGATAAGCTGCTATATAATGATCGCCACTTGAGATTATGATTTTGCTCAAAAAGCTATAAATTTGCACCCAGATCAGTGTTGACAGATCAGTGTCAACTCTTGCTGTGTCCCAGTTGAGGAGATAACATTTCAGCATCTAACCATCGTTTGAAACAAGTTTTTTTAATTATGTTTTCTAGTTGAGTTTTGCTGTTTTCTGTTAAATCTTTCTCAAGAGGCAGTTTCATATGCGTTTGTCTTAGAGGGATTCCACTATCTAACTTTCCATCTCTTCATATCACATCTAGATGACAGCCTACGATGTTGTATATTTGATTAACTAAAAACATGTGCCATATGGAGTAAGTTGACAGCCAATGTTTGTGATAATTGATTAGTAACCTCACTTCAACTGATGTAGTAGAACATTAATTCTCTTTAGGCTCTGAACCACCCAATAAAAAGCAAGAGGAAGTCATTTAACAAACAAGCCAAGGTTGGGTATTCATTGCTCTTAAAACAGAAAATCGTCACATGTGGCAGCAGAAATTACCATTAAAATTTCTCCTGGGGAAAAGAATATATTCTTTTGTTTTCTCTATTTAAATAAAATCCCAATCTCCCAGATTGTGCATTTTATGAGATTTTCATCCACTCAGAGCACTCATTTCACATCTCATCAGTTCTGTGAATGAGATGGGAAAATCATTCACCATATATTTTTTTTAACAGCATAAAGAATCCATGGTGAATTGTATATTTACCATACAGGATGCTCCATTCCATCCTTTTCAGAGATTTCATTCATGGCAGCGCTGTCCTCCTTTGGATTCCTTGCATATTCATAGGTCTCCACGACTCCTCTACTCCAGGCCTGGCCACACTCGCCACATTTGCTTCCAGCAATCATAGCTCAGGCAGTCTTCAAATCCAGAACCCAGAAACCTAAGCAAAGAAGGACAATGTAAGTCTAAGAAACCTTTGCTCAAATTCAAAAGAGTGCAAACTCTTGGAAACCTTCTTTATTTTCATCTCCTGTGCTTAAAATCATCCCTTTCCCCACTATTAGTAGTTAGAATTTCATCATCAAATACTCTCATAAAAACTATTTAATTTTCCATGACAGGGAGGGAGGGTCTGATCTCTTATTAAACATTTTATGGAAAAGCCTAAAAGTGCTTTCAATTATTTATCGAACTGAAATCTGGGCCTTGGAATCTGCTGGCATCACACACACACACACACACGTAATATTATCAGCCCAGTGAGTGCCATTAGGTCATAAAGAGCCGGCGTGGCAACATCTCTGGTACAGCTGCTGGTGCTCATGTAACTTTTACTACAGTTATAAAGTCATTTATTACATTTTCTTTATGATGCTAATGCATTGCGGTCTGTTACTTTATTGTTCCCATTGTGATAAAGACTGAAATGTAGGATACTGTGCAAAGTATAGATAGATAGAACCTTAATAACAAAGCCTGTTGCATTAAAAACCTTAGATAAACTTAAAAGGTCCATAAAAATATTAACAAGGGATATCACAAAGGAAATGTTTTTTGTGGGACTTTTTTGTCATGTCATTTCATCATTCCCTACAGAATTATTTTTATAAGTTTGACTTTGCCCAAATATATGAAGACCAATAGGATTATCTGGCCCATTTTTTTCTTTAATTACAATATCAGCATTGCAGTAGAACAGTATTTGCAGTTCACAGGGAGGAGCTAGGACTATATAATTTCCAAATAATCATATGAAAAGAAACAAAGTCACTAAAAGATAATAATGTCTGTGGACCCAAAGGTACCCATAATTGATAATTACCTTGTGTTCAAATTGTCTAAGCTTAACTCTCCCTATGATACAATTTTACATAAAGAGAACGTGGTTTTCTACTGAGGAAAAAAGACTCAATTGTGGGAATTAACTGCTCCCTGATACAAGAGGTGATTTAGCAGGCGCCATCCTCCAGCTCTGTGACTCAGAGTGGGAGTTCATGCCCAGAGTGGAGTCCTCTGGAGCCATGGTCTTCATGTTCAGGTTAGAGTTGAACTATTTCTGTTTCTTCCTTTCTCTTATTCTCCATGATCTTTCTCTTCTACTTTCCAAAAAAAAATGTTTTTTCAAAAATGAAGAAAGCCCTTGGGAAATAATCATCTGTCAAGCAGTTCTTGAAACTGGCCATCCTATTAATGATCATTTATACTATTTCCTATTCCCTGGTGAGCTAAGAAATATGTACTATTTAAGGAAAAACTTAACATTGGCTTCAGTAACACTGAAGTTTGTCCTATCACCTTTGTGTTTTCTCTCTGTAATGTAAATGCATTTATGGCTTACTGTCTGGATAATGTATAAAATTGTTACAGCAGTGGGTTGGTATTATTAGGCAAATTCAATGTCTTACTAATGATACTGAGTCTGGAGCTGAATGAATGCTTCAAGGATGGTTTTCCTTACCTCTCCTTTAACTAGGAACCAGAAAAGTCCATCTCCACAAGGGAGGTTTCTGTAGCTGCCTACTACATACTTCATACATTTCAACCCATTTTTAGTCTCTGCAGGAGCATCGAGGCAGAATGAGATGATTCTCTTGAAGCTGAGGCTCCCTCACAGATGAAGAGTGGAGTCCTTAGGACATTTGGCATCATGGGTGTGATGTGCAGAAACAGCACAAGGCGAGCTGCCCTCCTGTCTTAGACATCAAATTGATTATAGAAATTCAGACTCCTGGTCCTGCATGTTTATCTCCAAATGGGATCAGGACTCTAAATTTTGTGCTCTCAGTTGCCACTCAGGAAGCACAACACACTGGAGTAAATATGACAGAAAATCTGCCTGTTCAAATTAAGTGAAAAAGAATCGCATTAGATGCAACATCTTTCAAGCTTGTCTGTCACTGCTCAACTCTGAGCTCCGGAATATTTTTCAAATATTTCTCAAGTCAATGTCAACTATGTTTTTCCACATTACTAATAAGATCACTGTATTTGTTTAGAGGATAAATATATACCATGAATCATTTCAAGTAACACGCTGATCTTAAAAAATAAGAACATGAAAAATGTACACATTCATCCCTTTATAACAACTATGTTCAGAGCAATATTGTGTGAGAAATGCTCAGATTTACCAAGAATCTACTACAGAAAGTCCCTAAATCCCTATTTAATATTTAACTCTGAGAAGCAATAGTGACAATCTAAAGAATCATATACCAATGATATCTATTCAGTACAGAAGACATTGTAGCTTCTCTGTACACGTTTATTTTTATCAGTATGCACTTAAATGTACTATAATACTGTGCTTACTATATTTTTATGTAATAGATAATGCTTTCTAAGCCAGAAAACCAAGGAAGACAGTGACAGGCTAAATAAAGGTACATGTTTCACATTGTATTTGAAACATATGATGTTATACAGCCTACTTTTAACCCCCTAAATGTGTGAAATAGGAGTTAACTTTTTGTCTCCAAATTATGGAATTATGGAGAATCATCAAAATAAATAGAACTAACTTTATTTGGAGACAAAAATGACATCATAAAGCATTGTAAGTAGGGTAAATATACTGTAAAGTGAACACTGCATCACCTGTAAGATATAATGATGTTGTCTCCATTGTAACCAGAAAGAGGATTTATTTCACAAAGTATATGGCAGTGCTATTGGACACGGACTCTTTTCTCTATGTAAAAAGTATTATGTTCTGTATTGGCCTTAGTTTTCTTCTCTCAGCATTGAATAAACCCAAGCCCCAAACATCAGAACAAAGACCCAAGCCTGTAACTGTCACCCTGAGAGTCTTTGACTCAGGTCTACAGAACTCAACTTATTTTCATTTAGGTAGTGATTGATTTCTTTCCTTCATGGTACTTATTATAATTTATACTTAGATTTTTGTGTGTGTGGTTTACTGTCTATCTTCTGCCCTAAAGTTCAGTCTAATCTGCCTAAAGGGGAGCAAATCATGTCTGCTTTGGTCATAGATATGCACCCCCACTTCTGATGCATATCGATTAGTTAATATTATTTGAGTGAATTGCAGGAATGAATCAATGGACATTCATGATAAAAAGTGGGCTGGCTATAGCACTTATTGGCAAGTATTTCGTCTTTTCAAAAGTATTATAATGAATGTCAGTACATTAAACTGGATCTGAAATTTATGAGTATTCTGAAGGGTATCTTATTGGTTTTCAAAGGACATTTATTAGTTTACACGTTACTGACTTCTTTGTTCTCAATGTAAGTATATGGAGAATACATATTATGTGAGTAAATAAATCTCCTAGAATGACAAATTTACTTGTTCGGAAATACAAAGATCCACTTTATATACATTTATTTGCTAAAGGAAAGAACTCAATATTATAAAAGATCAAGAGTAGTACCAATTTTACAAATATCTCCTTTCAACTTATAGCAGATTTTAGCTTTCTCTCATGTATAAAGCAGTATTTTTATATTTTTTTAGTGTCATACATTTGTTTTTATTTGTGAAAGGGGACTATGCTAAGCATGATTTATTCATAACTGAAATCAGAAGTCAAAATAAGGCATAAATTTCTTAAAACATGTTTTTCATTTTTTCTAAGTGCCACCTAAGCATCAACTCTGAAAATTTGTTAATCAAAGTATAAATAACAATGTGATGTACAATATAATGATCCAACAATTCTAGGTCAGTCAGAATAAGTGGACTTTTAATCCCCTTTATCTATTTCATCCACCCCCCACCTACTTCCCCTCTGACAACTACCCCTTACTTTCTGTATTTAAGAGTCCAGCTTTCTGTTTGTCTCTTTTTTCCTTTGTTTCTTCCACACATGAGTGAAATCATGTGATATTTGTCTTTCTCTGACTTATTTCACTTAGCATTATACCCTTCAGGTTCATCTATGTTGCTGCACATGGCTATACCTCCTTCTGTTTTATGGCTAATATCCCATTGGGAGAGAGGGAGAATCCATGTGCCATGTATATATACACATATATACATATTTGCATGAATATGTGTATGTGTATAAATGTATGTGTATGAGTGCATTTGTACGTGTTTATACGTATGTATTGATATATATATGTCTATATATATTGATATATATATGTCTACATATTTGTGAACGTAGGGGGTGTGTACATGTGTTTATCTATACATGTGTATATATGTATATGTATGTGTGTATGTGTATGCATGTACATATGTGTATGGTTATGTGTATATGGACTAAAACAAAATTCCTTGGAGAAAGCAAAGGATATAATCTCTTGGACATCAGCTGTAGAAGTATCTTTATAGACTTGTCTCCTCTAAAATTTAAACTCTTGGGGCTACCTCAAAATAAAAGGCTTTTTGCACAACAAAGAAATGTAACAACAAAGCAAACAGGCTAGCTTACTGAATGGGAGGAGATGCTTGCAAATAATACATTCAGCAAGGGGTTACGACCCAAAGGGATATCAAGAACTTCTACCACTCAACACCAAAAGAAACAATTCAATTGGAAATGGGCAGAAGAACTGACTGGACATTTTTCCAGGGAAAACATACAAATGGCCAACAGGCACATAAAAAGATGTTCAACATCACTTCTCCTCAGGGTAGTGCAAATCAAAACCAGAACAAGATATCCCCTCACACCTGTCAAAATGACTAAGATAAAAAAGACAAAAGCAAGTGTTGGTGAGGATGTGGAGAGAAAGGAACCCTCAGGCAAGATCGGTGAGAATGAACACTGGTCCAACCACTGTGGAAGACAGTGGAAGATAAGCAACTCCTCAAAAAAATTAAAAATAGAATTACTATACAATCCAATAATTCCACTTCTGAGTATTTAACCATAGAAAACAAAAACACTAATTCAAAAAATGCCTGCATCTCCATGTTTATTGTAGTATTAGCTACAACAGCCAAACTATGGATGCAATCCAATGCCCAACAAAAGCTAAGTCAATAAAGCAATGTATTTTTTGCTCTCAAAAATAGAAGAAATGTTTCATTGTACTCCAGGATTTTTTTTTACTATAAAACCCAAGGGAATGAAGGTTCATATCTAAAAGTGGTCTATTTAGACAATTTGGCAAAATTCAATTCTCTTAGTGAACCAGAAACTTTGTTCATTGTTTGGGTCAGAGCACATTAAAATGTGTCAATGCTTTTAAGTTAGTGCAGACAGCATTAGCACCTCAGCCTTAAGACAGATGGAGTGGGAGGAAGCCAGACAGCTTGGTATGCATCGGATAGATTATGGATAGATCATATGAGAAAAGACTCTGTAGAGAGCCAAATACAGAGCCCCACTGATGAGGGTGGTCTGAGGAGGGGGTCCTCCCAGTTTATTGCCCCTTATTCAAACGAATAAAAGCTTCTTTAAGTATCCCAGAGCACATTTGGTTTTAACACTCACGTATTCAACTTTGAACAAAAAAAATTGTACCTGTTTTGTGAAAAATCAGTCAAAGATGCCTCTTGGAACATACAAATGAATCAAATATGACTAATTGGTCTCCTACCGTCCAAAAAACTGAGGAAAATTAAACAGTGGTAAAACATGACTCAGTCCCCATTGAGATGTTGACAAAATCAAGTCATACTCATTACTTACAGAATTCCCACCTGCTCTTAACTACATTAAATTTTTAAGTTGCGCTTTTATAAACTGAATCATATGTCATGTTTCTCCATATGCTTCTTAGCAGGCACAGAGAGTTCTTAGTACTTTTTTTGACAGACTGAGCCCTGTGATATGATTCATTACCATGCATAAGTCCTGGGTTATTACTGTGTCTTTGCCATTTGGAAAATGGTGCTCACATACTTGATGTAAGGTGATAGAGTGGAATTAGATGTGTGTAGTTAACTCAACTATAGACTTAAAACACAACACATCCCCAGGATCATAAGTAGATGACAATTACCGAGGATTAAATTCCATATATGAAACTAATTTCAGAAGCAGATGGCTTCACACAACTTTGATGGCCCTTCAAGTCTCTTTATTGCAAATAAAAAACTTGCTAGGTTTGGTAAAACAAAAGAAGAGCACAGCTGTCTTATCAGTACATGTTTTGATAAGGATGCCTAATCAGGCTTTAAGTGATGTGACACAGTGGGAAGAAAAAAATCCTCTCATTCGTCATCTCTTGTCATTATTGAACATAACAAGGCCAATGATGAGGGACCAAGTACTGAGGCTATGGGCAGGATTCATTCCAGAACAGTATGTGTAAGCCATTTGGTATTTTCACGAAACCTGGGGATTCATTCAGACCTGTAAGCAAGTGTTAAAGCACAATAGTATAATAAAAATCATCATTAACTGCTGTGAGCCTTGAGAAAATGTAAACCATTATCTGTTTTATAAAACTCTAGTCAGATCATGGTCAGATTATTCCTGGAAATGCATTAAGATAGGTACTGCCCTGCCTAATTAACAAAAGTAAAGTCATTTTATAATTTAGTCCTCGAAGTAGCTTTTCTTTCCCTACTCCAGAGGCAGTTTGGACAACTTCCATAAGGGATCTGTCATGCTGTATTGAGTACTTCATATGCAGTTGTTGCCTACAGTACACACAGGACCCTGAAGGCACAGACCATATTTGTTCTGCTTTGCAACCCCAGCACCTTGCACAGGGTTAAATGTTTCATTTTCAGTTTTTAATAAGCAAGTGATTACCTAATAAATGGATTATCCATGGGATATAGTATTGGTTCTATGACTAAAATATATGAAGATAATCATGCCAAGAACAGATTG
>NC_043700.1:8285385-8310651 GCF_006229205.1 Suricata suricatta | reverse complement strand
TTAGGTGATTAACTAGTTGTTACTTAACCTTCTAATTTCTGTATAAGTCTAATTACATGAAATAGAAGTGGGGGTTTTGATTTTTTACTTTGCTTTTCTGTTTGGAGTATCATTGTAACTACTGTATTGTAAATGATGGAAAATAATTGCATATGTTAAAAAAATAAATTGTGTAAAAGATAAATAAATAAATAAATCTGATATGCAGGCTATTCAAAAAGGCAAATCATTTGAAAACAGACAGTCCATTTTGTCAGGGGAGAGGACCAAGATAGCGTAAGGACTTCTGAGTGGAAAATTTCATAAGGAGCAATTACAGACTTAGAATACTGTTCAAGGACATATCACAGGAAGAATGACCAAGCCTCACACAGAAAGTTAGCTAAGAAAGAAAGAAGGAATACAATCATTGTATAGAAATGAAGGAAAAGCTTTGGGCAAGAAGAGAGGACATGGACCACCGCTGACCTGAGAGCGGACTGAGGCACTCAGAGACTCCTTGCCCTTCCTCTGTGCTTCGACTTGCCTTCCCTGCTCCCAGAGGTGGCCCCAAGCTCAGAGCCTGGAAACAATGACTGAACCCAGTCAAAACCTCTCTATAAACATTAAGATTTGGTAGGCGGGCAGGTGTGGGCATTCATTCATCTTGCAGCCACCTAAGACAAGTCTCATTAAGTTCTCCTGCTTACTAAACCACTACCTACCAACCAAGAACGGTCTCTTTCTTTGGGCCTCTCCCTGCCCCACCCCTGCATTAGGGCTGGTTTCTGATTACAGCTGCAAAGCTCCCAAAGACTTTATGAACCAACATACCACGTTGTGCACTAAGTCAGTGACACCCTAATCTTCAACTCACAAACCTCTTGGGAAACTGTTACACGATCCATAAAGAAGAAATAATTCAAGGTCCAAAAAGAATTATTTTAGATAATTATGATTTATCCCATATCGAGGGCATACAATCCACTCACATTATTTGCACTATATGTAAAAGTCACTGAACAATACAGTTTAAAAATGACAGCAAGTAATGTTTAAGAACAAAATGAAGATCAAGAGATGTAATGAGACATATTCATGAGATCAAAAATAGAAAAAAATATCCTTACATCCAATAGCTAGTAATTCTTAATATTTATTTTCTTTAAAAAAATCAAGTGATTTTACATCACAACAACTGTCAAAGGACAACTATGGCGCAGCCGTTGATCCCTCCATCTGCTCTTCTTCAAGCTTTACATTGCAGGAGGGCACTTAGAGGTGCTCATGGCCTGGGACTCTCTCAACTCCATGAGCCCCCATCTTCTGTCAGACTCCCTTGAGTCTCTGGGTCATCTCTCACTTCCTCAGACTCTCTCATTCATTCCCATTGTGGGTATTTTAATGCGCATTTTTTAGGATAGGTGTCTGGCTACTGTATCACCTCCGGGAGCTTAGATTTCAAGGGTTACCTCTACAAGGAAATCATTCCTGACCCTAGGAGTTTTCCTTTACTTTGTATGCTAATATAACCATCAGGGCCTGTTTACAATGATACTCTTTTTTGTGTGATTGTCTCATTAGGTATGTGTCCTCCACTAGACAGGAAGCGTATTTTTATCTCATTAGTGCCCAATTGGAACTTAACAGTCTCTGAAGTCATCTGGGCATTTCTCAAATATTTACTGGGGAACATGTGAGTGAATCAGCTCTTAAAATTCACATATATTCTGAGTTTGTTTTATTTTTATTTTTACAATTACTAAAGCAGATATTTTTTAGATTAATTGGAAGAAAGGGTAAAATAAACCATCAAGCGACTGAATGAAGAGGAATAGAAAAGACAGTAAGATATGAACAATTGGAAGACACTAATATTGTTAAGCATGGTTGTAAGGTTTCTTTTTAGAAACTCTGCATAAGATGGCAGAGAATCCAGAGGAAATGAAGTGACACAAAAATGTAGGATAAGAAAAAGGTGGGGAAAACATCAGAGGCTAAGAGATGAAATCAAAGTTGTAGAAAGGGTCATGGTTGGATTTCTTTTGTTTTTACCCCCTTAAGGCCCCACATCTATCCACTCTGCTGGATTCAATATTTTGGTAGACTAGAAGAGCTTCACTGTGAGTGATAGATAGATATGAACTTTCCTTTGAGGAAGATTACCACTCATACTTGTACTATTTCATTCTTTCCCTCTTTTATTCTAAGCATTTTATATCTAACCTACTTAGAGCTGTTAATTTAAATTTGCTTTCCAGGTAGTTCCATTCTTTTGTGGTGGAAAAGCAACTTGCTAATTAAGAGAATTGCCCTCCTCACCCCTATTTTCATACATTTGTTAATGGAAATAAGGTAGTTTACAACAGAGCACCTGATAAAATCATGTCAAGAGTATAATGACTCCCTTTAAGCAAAGCAGCAATGGTGTGAAGATAAAATAGAGCATTGGAAATAAAAGAGGATGATCTGAGTGGGAGTCTTAAGATATGAAACTATTATACCTCTGAGGTCAAAAGAAAGTTAGCCTATAAGAGTAAAAAAAAAAAAAAACACGTTTCTAGTGAAATTTTCTTGATTACCTAAATGCATGTAGTTGATATATATATTCTACCTTGCAACAGTAAGAAAAATATTTTTTTAATACAATGTTCTACTTGTAGTTCTGTTTTAAAAGGTCATAGTTTCAACGCATTGGTAATCCATGTGATTAATTTTCCTGGGCTCCAGGGAGAAGGAAACAAGGCTGGGCCTGCACTTAACATTTCTCAGGAGAATTCTAGTCAAGATGCCATCAAAAAGTTTTATACCCATTTTGTTTCAGGTAAATGAATGCCTCACATTTCACTCATTCCCACACCATGGAAAAGGACATTGAAGAAAGTAGTGGGGAAATGTGAAGATAAGAGACCAAAAGAATCCTGCAAAAGATTACCTCACTTTCTTGCAAGCTGAGATATAGTGTGTATATAATGCAGAGGAGCGATCCTTTCTTAAAAGCTCAGAGCAATGAAGATCGTATTTTTATCATGTCCAAGGGTCTAGTCATAACACTGGGGTTTAAAACCTGAAACTGTGTGGTTTTGTTGACAGCTTCTTTGTAACTGTCTGTTCTTGATACACACTGCTGGATGCTGTGATTCAATCTGCTCCGACAGATTTCCTGGTGATTCTATTGTGGTCACACATTCTACTTCAGTTTACCTTTATGGCAGCTGCTTGGCTAGTCCGTTACTTGTTCTTCCCTGTACATGTACTTACCTAATCCAGTAAGGTGGGAGTTCTCTTCCCCAACTCATGATTGGGGTTAGGCTTAAAAAAATTAACATACATGAAACAGTTGGTACAGACCCTGGCGCATAAGAATACAATATATGTTGGGCCTTTATCTTTACCCTTGAGGTAAGAATGTTTGAATATTCCATGTATGAGAATTCTAAAATCTCTGCCAAAAATACCATCTTTTTAGTCCATTTCCCAATTTTTACTTATGCCTAGAAAAAAATATAGTCAATTCTGACATGTGGATTTGGTATTTTGTAAGTGAACCTACTTGAGAAATTTGCAACTCCAAAATTAGTAGTAGTAGTGGTTTTACAGTTGTTCACAGATGTGCAGAGTGGTCAATCACTTGACTTGCCAAACGCATTTATTCCCAGCTGTTGGGGGAGGTCAGCAAGACAACATGGCCACCAGTTGACCCAGGAGCTGGACCCTGACAATCAGAGGCTCCTCATCCCCTCCCCTTGTCCTTGGAATATGAGCTACGCTAGCCTTTCCCTACTTCCAGGATTGGCCCAAAGACCTGGCTTTGCAATAGCAATACAGTGTTAAGACTGAAGATTTGATGGTGTGGTGGGGGATGGGGATCTACTTGTCATGCTGCTGGCCGAAACAAGTGTCATATGTACACAATCCCGTTCTTCTTAAAGCCACCACATACCAACCAACCAGTGGCCTCTTTCTTCTGTCTCTACCTGCCCTCCGAATTGGGAAGACAGCTTCAGACTACACCTGGGAAGCTCCTGAGGTTTCAAACCAACACCAGTGGAGGTCAAACAAGGTGACACTCTGCCTTCTTCTTTCAGTTTTCATACTGCCCACAAGTGTCCTTTTCAGAGAGACATTTCTAGTGCCATGCTTCTCACTTTTGTGATTTGTGTTGGTAGTTTTTCAATTTAAAATTACCCCAAGCATGGGGTACCAGTGTGGTTCAGTCGGTTAAGCCTTAGACTTCAGCTCAGGTCAATGATCTCATGGTTCATGGGTTTGAGTCCCGCATCAGGCTCTGTGCTGACAGCTCACAGCCGGGAGCCTGCTTTGGATTCTGTGGCTCCCTCTCTTTCTCTTTGTGCCTCCTTGGCTTGGCTCTGTCCCTAGCTCTCTCAAAAATAATCAAACATTTAAAATAGAATTAGAAATAAGTAAACATGATCACCCCAAGCAGAGTGCTTAAGGGTGTTTCTAAGCTCAAGACTATTGATGTGCGTTACAGAGAGGATACATTATTAGATAAGCTTTGTTCAGGCAGGTGTTGTACTGATGTTGCTTCTCAATTTAATGTTAATGAATCAACCACATTATACAAGATGTCTTCAAAGAGAAACACAACATATAAATCAGTTAAAAATAATGTGCCCACAGGTTTGCAGGAGCCCAACTTTGCACTTCATTGAGAAGCAATGGTTCAGTATTTGCTAATTTAGTATTCACATCAATGTCACAGAAAATTACAACAATGAGAAATGACTGCACTAAATATGGAAGAGTAGGTTTGAAAATGCTTAGATTATTTCATGTTTCTGAAGAAAAGCAAGCAAATTTGGAAAGATGGATTGGGGCAAGACCGTGAGAGATTTTGTAGGTCATGCATAGCACTGAATGTGATTTTTCTTGAGGCAACTAGGAAAACAATTAAGTTTTCTTGTTTAAAGCCATTATCTAGACCCTACCCAAAAATCAAACCAGAATGAAAACAATGTTTCTGTTTGATTTCATGCAAAGAAAAGATCCTAGGGTTGGGGAAATCAGAACTGAGAAATTGAAATCGAAATTTAGTTTGGAAGGCAAACAGATTGGAGACTGAGTAGTGCCAGGGTGACCAAGTTACAGAGTTGAATAATTTATACTGATAAGACACAAATTCCATCAGTTGTAGAGGTAACTGAAATGAAATAGATCAATCTGCTGAGGGCAAGATGCTATGGAACAGAATTTCCAAATATAAGTAATCTGTATTTTATGAAGAATCATCAACAGTGGCTATGATGAATATTAAGGAAAACATTGGGATGCAAAGTATTTATGTTAACTGTATTGACATTTATATCAGAAGGCTTCTGAATACTTTTCTGTGATGTCATAACATGCAGCTATTTATCTTGTCATCTACTGGGAAAAGCTCTTTAGAGCAAAAATCAATAGCCCAACTATTATTTTTGTGCCATTTACCCCCAAATTCATGAACTCTTGGTTCAGTAACAGAAAGGAAATAAGAGTTTGTTGGAAAAAAATCAGTGAGCTTCTTTACTAATAGAATTCTCAGAATCAATTTCCTGTTTTCCTTTCAGTCTCTCCTACTCCCTTCTATTTCCTTCCAACCATCACCACCATTCTCAGCCTTTGTGTGAGGTTAACACAGTTATACTTCCTCTGTGTTCAGAGGCTCCAAGGCAATAATGAATCTGTAACACTACTACACTCTCATTGCACAGGGAACAACAAAGCTACTTATGCCTATATAAAAACCAACTTTGGTACCGGGGACATATTCACAAAACAAGTATTGTGGGTAGATTATTCACATAATCATCCCAAACAGGAGCTTTGAGGTCATGGAAAAAGCTACCTAGTTTAGTCACACAGTGCAGGCTTGCTGATAAATCTTAAGTATGCTGCACTCAAATAATGAGCCTCATCTTTTCTACAGAATAGAGAGAGACTGTGACAAACATGGGGAAATATGGTTACCCAACAAATAATGAAAATATTGATGATAATACTGTCTCTTAATGAGGTAGCCAAGCTCCATGACTAAGGGCTCCTGCAGGAAAAACTCTAGATAGCAGGTGTCAACAAAGTCTTCTAATATCATCAGCTTTTACTATAGCTAGTCTCCAAATTTCTAATAAAATCTAACCATTGTTACCACTCCATCAGGCATTACTGAAATCACAAAGGAAAATTATGTGCTAAGGTAAATAGTATTTAGAAATAGAAATGAAAATATTACCCTAACTAAAACTTTATCATATACAGAAAGTCCTCAAAAGAAAATATCCTTCCATCATTTCATCATTTCCAAATTTTCACTTGCCATTCATTTCCACTCATACTTAACAGCACTTGTTTAATTTGAAGTGTACACACATGAAGAATTATGATCCAAATCCACTAAAGAAGAGGAAACAAAGGAGACTATTTCTATTAAATGTACCTCTTAGAGGAAAGATTTTCTTAAATGTGTAGCAAGCTCATTTCTCTTGAGTCATGTGATCACAAGCATATTATTTCCTTCAATACTTTATTCAAGTTACATGCTGGGTTTCTATAGGGGAGAGTCACTTTCCTCAAGGGTCTGTAAGTCTCACTGTACCTAGAAACATCTACACACAAAATTATAACCTCTAACTCTCTGGTCATCTGGAGAAGGCTGGAGGGGAGTTCACCTGGTGAAAAGCAGGACGTTCCTAGCAAGACAAAGTGCATATCCAGAAAGAGGACTAAGAAAATAAATGTGCCTAGAAATTTGCACAGTTTTGAGTGGTTGAGAACTAAATGGAAGGCAGATATTGGAGGTAAATCCTACAACACAGGGTCAAATTGTGAACCCAAGGGTTGAACTCAGTTCAAATCATGGTCAGTTTTGAGTTTTTTCTTCATTATTGAGTAGCCATCAGGAATTCCTGGTGGTTGGCATGTCTTGGTTCCTTCAGGCTGCTGGACCAAGTACCATCAACTGTGCTGCTTGTAAGCAACAAATTTATTTCTCACAGTCCTGGGACCAGGAATCCAACATCAAATGCTGGTAGACTCGGGGCTGGTAAAAACCTACTTTCTGGTTCACAAGCTATATCATTTTTCTGAGACTTCACATAGTGAAAGGGGACAACAAGGGAGTTTTTATGACCGCTTTCAGAAGGGCATTGACTCAGTTCATGAGGGAAGAGCTAGTCACCTCACAAAGGTCCCCTGTCCTAACACCATCATGCCAGGTTCTTCGAGTATCAACATTGTTTGGTGATAGGGAGCACTCCAACCTATCCCACATTTCCTCCAATACCACTGCTAAGACTTTACCACAATTCCCTTCTCCTGGTAGCAGGTCATCTAGTTTTCATTGATCGCTGATTGAAAACATTTTCAATGGTTTCCCAATTCTGGTTCTGGCACTTTACATCCAACTTTTCCTATTAAAGTATGCTAGTCCCTCTTGTCCTAGAGAGAGGTTAGATTATTAGAACTTACCCTAGATTGTTAATGAACAAACTTCCCAGAAATATTTGCATTATAAAGAGGAATGGAAGAAGAAGAAAACCACCACCATTTATTGAAAGAAATACCAACTACATAGCACAGGAATCTAAATGTGGAGGATTCTTGGCTAGAGGCCATCAAAAAGCAGTTGAAAACACATGACCTACTGGGTGGATTCCTACAGAAGAGGAACCATACTGCTTGTACTATACATATCTTTGCAATTTGATGGCTAGTTCTAGAGCCTTGAAGGACTGTCCAAATGTAATCCCTTTTGAATCTATCTTGAGTTTTAAAACCCTGTGCACACTGATTCAAGATTTGATAAGTTTTAGTTCCTGGTTTGCCAACTCCCATATGCTCAGGATAAATACAATCACCGCCAAGTCCTTCTTTGCCAACATAAACAACAGGGCTATTTACACGCATATGCATTCCCATTCTATATAGAAGAACCTCCACAAAAAAAGAAAAAATTTAATGGAAAATAAATTTAGCTCCTTTAAAACCATTAAGGGATTCAAGAAATACAGATGATGGAGGCAAGAACAATAGCATATTCCAGAATTAAAGGATTTTGTAGCCAAAATGTACATGTAATTTGGATTGCTTTCAGGGTAGGAGACGTATAGTTTAGCTGAAAAAAAGAACATAAGCATCCATGGCATCACTGCATTCTCTGAATGCATCTATTGCTGCAGACAACACCATTATTTGTGGTGAAGCCGAGGTCTCGCGCATGAAAACTTTCCTTGATTAGATAATTTTGTCATTACCTGCACTTCACAGTAAGACCTGTTAACGTTATAAGCAGTTTTTAACAATTGCATCCTGTGATGTTTTCCTAATGTGTGTATTTATGCGTACTGCTGTGTGAACAGTTACGCTTTAAGCATTTTTAAGGACTCTAACCTGTGATATTTTACTAATGTGTGTATTTATGCATATCACAGAGAGCTGTTAATGTTATAAGCGTTTTTAAGGACATGAAGGATATTTTAAACCAATGTTTATAGTTACTCAAAAACCCAAATGTGTCTTTTTTGAAAAAATATGGCTTGAAGTCACTTTGTTTACACAAGGCACATGACAGTCTTGTGTGCCTTTCTCAGAGTTAGTTTTGTGGGTTTTTTTTTTAAACCCTGGAAGTATGTATCTGAATGAGGAGGTTTTAAATAAAGGAGTGAATGGGGCTCCTGGGGGGCTCAGTCGGTTAAGCATCCGGCTTCTGCTCAGGTCATGATCACATGGTTCATGGGTTCGAGCCCCGCATTGGGCTCTGTGCTGACACCTAGCTCAGAGTCTGGAGCCTGTTTTAGATTCTGGGTCTCCCTCTCGCTGACACTCCCCTGCTCAAGGTGTCTCTTTCTGTCTTTCAAAAATAAATTTAAAAAAACAAAAAATTTTAAAAAATAAATAAAGGAGTGAAACATGGGGGGAAAATAAAATTGGTAAATCCTTCAACTTGAGATAACCAAAAATTGTAAGTGTTTATTGGACAGCTATTTTATACAAGCTACCAAGTTAGATAACATGGAAGATCAAACAAAAACCCAAAATGTTCTTACTCACAAGGAGATCCTAATTTAGGAAGAAAATGGATATTTACAAGATAAATTTAATAAAAGAAGACATAGAAAAAGCCATGATAGAGATGTAGAGGATAATGGCAAAGTAGAGGAGTGAATAATTTTGGAATAATTCATCTCTAAGCACAGCATACTCTTATTTTGCTGTAATTGCCCTAATGTTCTTTCTTCTGCCTGGAATCCACTGCCCTCTTAGTCCACTTACCAAGCTAACACCCATCCATCAATGTTTTCCTTAAACAACCTACAATCTACAGACACAATACAAATGGGGGTGATAGGCATGGAGGAGGGCACTTATTGGGATGAGCACTGGGTATTCTGTGGAACCAACTTGACATTAAACTTTAAAAGAAAAAAAAAAAAAAGAAAAGGCCCATTCCCTAAACTTCTTTAAGGTATGATTGACATCTTTAGTGTGTACAACTTCATGAACTTGGGGTACATACATCTACCCCTGTTCAACCATCACTACCATGAAGGTCACAAACGTCTCCATCACCCCTAAAGTTTCTCTCACCCTGTAGATTGTTGTTGGTGGTGGGGGACTGGGATGAGTAAGAACACTGAACATTCTTTTCCACGAATATTTGAAAAATTATACTCCAAATACAAACATAGAGCTTCAGCAGTTTAATAACATAAGCCCTACAAACAAACCCTGCAAATACATTCCAATACGATTATTTGCTCCAGGCACTTGGGAACGAGGTTGCAGCTACAGCATCTGAAATATGTGGCCCAGTGGGTCACCATATAGAACACTAAGCTAGAGTCATAAGCAGAGTTTTCTACGAGATGTTCTGGGAAGGACACTGTTTGCTTTCATTTCCACCCGGTAACACAGTTTACTAGCTAGTAGCAGGAAATGGTAATGGAAATGTCGAGGAGCATTCAGATTTGTGGAGCTTTAAGAATAAAGTGCAAATAGCACAAAGTTGGTTCCTTTTTAAAAGTATTTATTTATTTTGAGAGAGAAGGGGGGAAGGGGCAGAAAGAAAGTGGGAGAGAGAATCCCAAGCAGGCTCTGCTCTATCAGCACAAAGGCCGACACGGGGCTCAATCTCACAAATCAGAAGATCACAACCTGAGTCCATTTCAAGAGGTGACTTAACTGGGCTTAAGTGACTGAGCCACCCAGAGGTTCACCACAAAGTAGGTTCATAACTGATGGAATCTAACACCCTTATATATAACTGAAAGTCTGGTCACATGGAGAGATGATGCCAGTTTTCAAGATATTATGCCACAGAACTGATATCAAAGATGCTAGTATTTGGAGAATTGGAGAATTGATTCAGGATGTCATTTAGACTATGAAGACATGGCCATTTCAAGGAACTACACTCTAAGCCGAGTACTCAGAATAGAAATATCTAATGTTGAAATATTTAAACCAAGAAAAATCAGGTTCCTTAAAAAAATTACCTATACTCAAAACTGGTTCCATGAAAATGGAAATGAACGCTAAGGTACAGAAAAGCTGCATGAAGGCCAGGGCAGGGTCAAGTTGTCTCTGCTGTGGGGCCATGGAAAACAGAGAACGAGGAATCTGGCCAGCCACTGAACTTTGAATCCAACTGGCTCTCAGGGAGAGCAGGGGCACAGAATTCTGAAAACGACTCACATTAGCACACTCATAGATGCAAAAATGGATCAAGCTCATTTCACAAGAGTACTCTGCAGAATTTGGATTGTCTAAATATTTGTCAACCATTTTGTGTAAGGTAGATATACACTTGACAGAAAATACCATTATATACACAATATTAATATATATTTTAATTCAACTAGTTCAGAGGACCTTTCAGAATGTATATTTTTAAATGTCAGGTAAACATCAAATGGGATCTGGCTGCCAAGGTCTCCTTGGGTGTAGAGAAGAACATAAGCATCTCCATACAGTCTTCACAAGGCATTCTGAGGATGCTTTACACACATCACTGACTGATGTGGGTCTCTGATTTTAACCTTCCTCATCAGCAATTATTACCACACTATAGACAGACATATTTTTTCCTCCAGCAGTCCTGTCAGAAAAAGGATGTTGACCATAATCCTATGATTTTTATTCAATTTAGTATTATATGCAGATTATAGATTAGTAATTTAGACTGGACTATCATGGCTTTGCTGGTTTTCTAGAGCAAGAGTACCTTCCAACCTTTCTGAGTTTTCCACAACTATTATTTGCCTTTTCTTTCTCTTCATCTAACCAGAGGTGTGACACATTTTCAACAATATATCCAGTTTTCACATCTCAGCGCCCCTTTTTTCTGTATTAACTACCTTCATCTCAAAAGATAATCACTTCTAGTCCGCTTCTTTCCATCAGGAGCCCAGCACTTACTCTTTACAGTTTATGTACAGTTGAGCTTCTCCTCAGCCACCAGGCACTGAGGCAGATTATGCGGTCAATTCTTCCATTTGTAAATTCGTGATAGGCATGTTTCTCCATGGACACTGAAGGTCTTGACACTGTGACAGACCATTTCCACATCACTCAAGATCATGCGGGGTACTACACTTGCAAGAAATGTCATGAAAAAAACATGCCCAAGACTGGCATGGAGGGAAGAGATCATGTTTTTAAATGAATCGAAAATCTAATTGATTTGAATTTCCTAAATCCTTTCTATTGTTTTAGCTGGTTAGAGAAACTAACATCCCTTTAGTTCAGATGATAAAATGACAAAAGCATGTGTTTACATGGTAAAAAGTAATTTCTTTCCAGAAACAGATCTAGGGTCACTAGTAGACAAGAGCTATTCTGTTTCTTTCTAAACTTTTTATATTGTAAAAACTGTGGTTTTATGTCAAATCTTTTCATCTTTTACTGTATTTTCACCATCTTCTATTTCAATGCTTTCATGAGTTTTTTAAATTATGGTTACCTATCTTACAGTTACTTATCAATCTAGAAAAATAATACTGGAGGAAGATTAGAAATATAGTCAGAAATATAGTCAGAAACATAGGAGCTCTGTTAATCTGGATATTGGTGAATTTTACATTGCAGTTCTAAGTTACAAGACCTAATAAGTAATAAACTTTAATTTAGAAAAAGAAAAGGACATTTATGTATTTGTATAGAGAGTTGAGAGAGAACATGAGAGGAGGAAGGGGGACATTGGGAGAGAGAGAGAGAATCTCAAGCAAGCTCCATGCTGTCAGTGCAGAATCCAACATGGAACTCCAATTCAAGAAACGTGAGACCAAGACCAGAAGTGAAATCTAGATTCAGATGCTTGACCAACTGAACCACCCAGGTGCCCCTATTTTTCTTTAAAAAATATCTCTAGAGGGTCCAGTGATCTCTCCACTGCAGAAAAAGATTTTAGTCCTTTCTGGGCCAAAGGTAGTAGTTGTTGAGAAGTATCCATTTGTACAGACTTATGTCCAGCATCTCAGAGATTATGGTCTTTCATTCTCAACCTTGTGACCTTTCAAGGTCCTCTATGTTTCAGGCAATTCTGGGCGACTTGGGAATAGGAAGTACAATTGAGATGAATTCTCATAACATTAAAACAAACACTGTGAGGCTGTTTCAGGCACCTCTGCCTCAGAAAAGCATGGAGCCCTCCTAGTCTCTGCTCATCAGCCTTTCCAGCCGAGTGGGCTCTTCTCACTCTTCCAGACTAACCCCAACTAGGTCACCTCAACTCTCCAACTCCCCAGTATAGAATTTCCCCTCAAATTCTACAAATGAGACCCACTGGAATAACTTTGTTTTGTATTTTGTCTGATTCTGCTCATTCCCATTTCAACCTTGTCTAGCAATGTAGTTTTTTTCTTAATATTTATTTTTGAGAGACACAGAATGTGAGTGGGCAAGGGGTAGAGAGAGAGGGAGATAGAATCTGAATCAGGCTCCAGGCTCTGAGCTGTCAGCACAGAGCCCAACACAGGGCTCAAACTCATGAACCGTAAGATCACAACCTGAGCCCAAGTTGGATGCTCAACCAACTAAGGCACTCAGGCACTCCTAGCAATGTGTTCTGATGAGAGAATGGGGAAATATCGAACAACATATTTATTCTTTTTCTTCTTATATCTGAGCTTTTGAAATTCAGAAACTCACAATTTTGGTCCAGTTATTTTTCATTCTATTATAGCAAAGCTCCCACAAGCTAACAGATGCTCACGTGCTGAATCCCAATGGGGAGAGGCACCAAAATAACTGAAAATATTAGAGAAAGAAACACATGGAGAGTGTTTCCAGATAGTATCCCAACTGCAGGTTGGTTGCAAAATCTTATATCGTGGCTCTTTTCTTTCGCTATTGGAATATCCCATCTTCCAGCAGTGGAGCCTCTAGTATTTTAAGTCAAACTGCTTTACAGAAAAAACTGCAAGTTCTATTTGGTTCAGCTCACAGGAATCCAACAGCCTAGTATCCCAAACCTGCTTTTTTTGGTAAGGTAGTCCATTAAACTCACACCAACTATCTTTCCTCCGAATGTTTTCTGAAACAAGGAAACCACTCGTTTAGATCATTTGAGAAGTTTTCTAGTATTTGAGTAATTTTGGAGACATTTTATAGGAAAAAATTAAGACCCAATATAACATTGTTTTTAGAACTACAGTCTTCTTTTAGAAGATGAAGTAGGGTTTCTCTTTGAGCACAGTTCAACCGAAAATTTCATTTGACTTTTGACATGGGTTATTATGTCATGAATCTGCTTCTGCTTATCCCTAACAAGACACTGCCAAATTTCTGCAGGTTGTACACATTTTCCTGACAAATAGGAGAATAGACATTTAAACCTTGTATGAAACACGTGTCTCAGCTCACAGGCAATTGCATATGGAACTATGTTGTGTTCCTCCGAACACACTGAGCAAATGAAGCAAAAACAATCTCTAATATAGGTTTAATAGCATCTGGTTAATAAGAAAATGATTTCAAAGAATCAGTTCCCTGAATTACAATCTCGTATTCAGATAACTTCATATTTTACCAAACATGTTCATGTATCTTAGTTTCATTTTTAGCTTCTACATGGGTCTCTATCAAAAATTCTAATTTTTCTGCAAAACTAAAAATTCATGCCCACAGCAAACAAGCAGCAAAAAAAATCATGAAGAGTAAAAAATCACCTATTTTCCCACTAAAAAGAAGTTACAACTAATAATATTTTTGTTATCCCTTTTGATTTTTATTGTTCATATATTTTTTAAAAACTTTTTAATGTTCTTTTATTTTTGAGATACAGAGAGACAGACTGTGAGCAGCAGAGGGGCAGAGAGAAGGAGACACAGAATTAGAAGCAGGCTCCAGGCTCTGAGCTGTCAGCACCAAGGTCGATGCGTGCCTCCAGCCCACGAACTGCGAGATCATGACCTGAGCTGAAGTCGGAGGCTTAACCATATGTGCCACCCAGGCACTGCGTTCAGATATATTCTATATAAATATCCATATATTTAATATTTGTAATACTAAAGGCAACTAAAGTTATTCATTATGTTTTGTTAATAATCTATTCACCATAATTTAATTATGATGCTTTTGGTTATTCCCTGTGTTTTGTTACATTTGAAAACCATCTCCATATAAATATCCTTTGCCATAAATTCAAATGCATCTTGACTTATTCTCTCACTGAAAATACCCAGAAGTAGAATTCCTGTCCTTACAATAGGTATCACCCATAAAAATGTGAGCCAATGCATGTAATTAAAGGTAATGCTGGCCCATTCCCAGGCAACCATGAGGACAGAGGGTCTTGGATCACTGTCCCTTCCACCCTGTCCCAGTTGTCAAGACTGGATGAAGGCTCTTGGTCCTAAGCACTTGTAATCGTGAATACGAATATGATTTCCCCTTTTCTAATTATTTAATGTAGTATTTTTCATTTTTGCCATGTCTTGGTTAAATAGCTGCAACTTTTTGAAGCTTCATTTATGCACATATTATTAGTTTACAGAAATTATTTAGAACTGCACTGTGTTCATTGTCTGCCTTTTACAAGTTCAAAATTATACTGCAGTACAGATTAATTAAAAAAGCTTTTCAACATTCATTTATAACAACTCTCAATAAAGGAGACTTAGAGGGAACATACCTCACCATCATAAAGAGCATACACAACATGGGCATAGCTACATCTTACCTAACAGTGAAAAGCTTCTCCTCACAAATCAGCAACAAGACAAGCATGGCCACTCTTACCACTTTTACTCAACGAAGTATACGAAGTCCTAGCTAGAGCAATTAGTCAACAAACATAAAAGGCATCCACATTGGAAAGGTAGAAGTAAAAGTGTCACTATTTGCAGATGGCATGATATTATACATAGGAAATCCTAAAATCTCCACCAAGTAATTGTTAAAATTAATAAAGTTTCATTCTACAAAATCAACATACATATAACAGCTGTGTTTCTATACACTAACAACAAACTGTCCAGAAGAGAATTTAAAAAGTCTATTTACAAGTACATCAAAACCCATAAAATCGCTAGAAAGAATTTGGACAAAAGAAGCTAAAGACCTGTACACTAAAAACTCTTGAACTCTGATGAAAGAAATTAAAGACAACATACATGTATGCAAAGACAGTTTATTTTCACAGATCAGGAGAATTAATGTTAAAATGTTCACACCACCAGGCCATATACAAATTCAAGGCAATCTCTACCAAAATTCCAATGGTATTTTTCATAAAACAAATAATCCTAAAAATTGTATGGAACTTCAAAAGATTTCAAATTGCCAAAGCAATCTTGAGAACAAAGAACAAAGCTGGAGGCATCACACTCCCTGACGTTAAACTGTATTACAAAGGTATAGTTAGGAAAACAGTATGGTATTGGCATAAAAATGGACACCTGATCAATGGAATGCATACGAGAGTACAGAAATAAATCCACACATAGTCAATTTATGACAAAGGAGGCAAGAATGCATAATGGGTTAAGAACACTCCCTTCTATAAATGGTGTTGGGGAAATCCAGACAGCCACATGCCAAGGAAACAAACTAAACTATATTTTTACACCATACACAAAAATGAGCTCAGAACAGATTAAAAACTCACATGTAAGAACTGAAACTTCAGAATAAAACAAAGGGAGTAAACTCTTTGACATCAGTCTTGGGTGATTCTTTAGATCTGACACCAACGGCAAGGAAAGCAAAAACAAGTGGAACTGTATCAAACTAAAATGTGTCTGCACAGCAAAGAAAACCATCAACAAAAAGGCAGCCTGCAAATCTTATCTGATAAAGAGTTACTATCTAAAATTTATAAATTATACAACTTGACAGCAAATAAGATCATCCAATTCACAAATGGGTAGAGGATATGGGTAGACATGTCTCCAAAGACTGTATACAATTGGCCAACAGATACATCAAAAGATGCTCACCACCACTCATCAGGAAAATATAAATCAAAACATGATGAGCCATCACCACACATCTGTTAGAGTTTCTATATCTAAAAAGACAGGAAATAACCAGTGCTGGTGAGGATGTGGAGAAGAGAGAACCCTTGTCCACTGTTGGGCATGTTAACTTGTATAGACATGATGGAAAATAATATGGAGGGTCCTCAAAAAATTAATGATAGAACTAGCATGTGATTCAGCAATCACACTTTTGGGGGTTTATCTGAAGAATATGAAAACATTAACTTGAACAGAGATGTGCAGAACCATTTTGACTGAAGCATTTCTTATAAAAGCCAAGGTATGGAAACAAATTGGCCATTGATGGATGAATGGACAAATGAATTGCATTTGTATACAATTAGTATCATCCACCCATAAAAAAAAAAAAGAAATTCTGCCTTTTCTGACAATGAATTGATCTTGAGGACAGTATGCTAAGTGAAATCCAGCAGAGAAAGACAAATACTCAATGATCTCACTTATATGTGAAATCTAAAAAAACAAAACAAACAAACAAAAAAAACAACCAAAAACTCATAGATATAGAGAACAGATTAGTGATTGTTAGAGGCAGGGCTGGGAGGTTGGCATGATGGGTAAAGGCGATCAAAATATACCAGCTTCAGTTTTAGAGAAAGTCCTGGGGATGTAAGTCAAGCTAACTGTGGTTAGGAATACTCAGTTGTGCATTTGAAAGCTGCTAACAGTAGGTCTTAGAAGTTTTCACCACAAAAAAAGTTTATCTGGATGAAGAATTTTAAACAAATTTATTGTGGTGATTGTTTTGCCATACATTTGTCAAATCATTATGCTGCTATACATCTGAAATTAGTAAGACAGGAGTCACATCTCAATAAGAAAACTATGGACACTGTAAAGAAAAATGCAGCCTTTTAGTATGTTAAAAAAATTTACCATAAAATAAGAAAAATGGAAAAAGGGGCTCCTGGGTGGCTCAGTCCATTAGGCATCCGATGTTGGCTCAGGTCATGATCTCACGGTCAGTGAATTTGAGCCCCATGTTGGGCTCTGTGCTGGCAGCTCAGAGCCTAGAACCTGCTTCAGATTCTGTGTCTCCTTCTGTCTCTGCCCCTTCCCCACTTGCACTCTGTCCCTCTCTCTCAAAAATAAAATAAAAACTTTAAAAAATGGGTTCAACATTAGTTATATGAGCTAAACTTCTTTATGGGTTTCAGATATTGTATTTTATTGCATTAAATAGGAAATTCCAAATACAGTGGACTTTGAATAGGAGTTCTCTCACATTAAAAGAAAACAAAAAAATATATAGTAATAACTCTGAAGGTATGCAATCCAGTCCAAAAGGGCAGTTCATAGTCACCAGCAATCCAATTTTCTTCACTGTCTCTGTTATTCTAGTACGTGCCTTTCTCCTCAGGACTTCTTCCTGATCTGAGATGGACATGAAATTCCAGCTGTGTATCTGTGTTCCAGGCGGCTCAAAGAAACGAGAGGAAGACAAGCAAGGCACAGCTTTCTGCCTGGGCCAGCTGACATCTCTCAGAGCACCGCCTCGACAGAGATCCAGAAGGGACCCAGAATACGCTTCACACACACCTCATCGGTCAGAATCTAGTTCTGTATTCATCCCAACTGCAAGGTAGGTTGAAAACTACAATACTTCAGTTGGCTTTATTGATAGCAAAATAATTGCATTAAGTCCATAATCAACAAATAAAGGGAAAAGGCATACTGATTGGCAGCCACCACTAGCAACCTAACCCATTTTCTTCATTTTCGATTAATCTGTCAAAAAAGGATGCACTAAAGGGTCTCATTACAATGGTCTTTTTAATATATTCTTCCTATATATAAAGTGAATTTTGTTTCCATCCCATGTCTATTTTCAGTTAATTTGTTTTCGTATTACAAAGATAACATTTGCTCATCCATATTGTGAATGTTTATTACGAATTTTCAGATTCATGACCACTCTATTTTGAGATTCACTCCAAGCATCGCAACCCTTAAGCATATAATACTTTTCCTTTGAATTCAAAGTTGTCTGAAACTATTATCTAGCTTTACTTTTATTCCTTCATAAATCCGTTGCCTAATCTCTAATTTTTTTTCTAAGTGATTCTGTTTCTGAGATATCTGGATTTCATCTTTAACTGAAGTTGAATGTCTAGCTTTCAGAGCACTAATTTGAAGTATTGAAATGTGTTCCTATAAGACTACTTGGTTTTCTGGTTCCTTGTTTCATGTCGATGCTGCTTTAGGCTTTCTGACCTTGCTCAGCCTTTGTTTTATATGCTGTGATCACAGTTAACTGCACTTGGGTTTGTATTCCTCATTTCTAGTTATTTTGAGGGTACCTATCATGCCTTTAGTTTTATGAGCATGTTTTACACTAGTGTAAATTTAACATGCATAATTTTATTTAACTATAATTTTACTTTTAAAATGAAAAATGGGCACATTTTACATCTCTGCTCAACCATTCCATTCAAAATGTATTTTTAAAAGGTTATATTTATGTTTAAAAGTAAATATTCCGATCATTAAGTTTTCTCCTATCTTATTGCTTTTATTAGCAACTGGTGTATTTAAAAAAAAGAAGAAACTGGTGTATTTTCTTAGCTTCTCCACTTACAAGAATGTTTTTATGCTGATTTCATCCGTGGGTAATAGCGTGGTTAGTGGGAATTCTTGCTACATTCTCTTTTCCCTCTTAAAATATCTAGATTTTTTTTGCTGCAATTTCAAGATACCAAAATGGTAACCCAGTTCAACATTGTGTGTGTGTATGACAGAGAGACAGAGAGACAGAGAGAGAGAGAAAGAGAGAGAGAGAGAGAGAGAGAGAGAGCGAGCGAGAGAGCGAGAGCCCAATTTAAGGAGGGACAGAGAGGGAGACACAGAATCCAAAGCAGGCTCCAGGCTCCGAGCCGTCAGCACAGAGCCCAATGTGCGTCTCCAATCCATGAACTGTGAGATCATGACCTGAGAGAAAGTGCACCACTTACTCACTGAGCCACCCACGTCCCCCTAACATTTGTTCTCTGATAATTTTGTTAATATAGGGAATGCTGCCTATGTTAAATTTTTCCTGGGATTTCTTTATTTGAAGGTTGGAGTTTGCATGATTATATTATCCCTGTATAAATCCTGAAAAACTTCGTTTTCCTAATCAATTAAACATGTCTTTTTATTCCACTACAGCATTTCTCATTTCCTCACATAGTCTATATAACAGGAAACTAAGCCGACATTCAATTATGTCATAGGACTGTCATTTGTCAACCCAAGAGATTTAGATTATTTTAGTTTATTATATTTTGTTTTAAAAAAGCCAGACTCTGGTTTGCATGCCCTTTTTGTTATCAGCAGTCATGTTCTTTGTCATCCTGGCATAGACCACAGAGGCAACCACATTGATGGGTGCCAGAAGGGCCTGGTGGTAGGTAACACATGGTATGCTACCAGCATAGGTCAAGGACTGTACATTGTAGAGGTAAGAGCGGCCCTTTGTGGGTCTTATACCTAACAGTCTAAAGGTGGGTGACTACATATTTTGTCTGGTCAAAGTAGCAGACATTAGCCACCAGCTATTGTGACCCAAACTAAATTTTCTTTCCCCCTATTTCCAGAATAATGGCAGTTTTGTTTCAGGAGAAAGAACCAGTGCACATCCCTACCAGTTTGGGTTTCCAGTTTCTCCTCATTAACTGTCACTCTTCTGAGATTCAACAGAACTCGGAGGTTGTAAGTATGAGTTCTGGAATCATGATGCATGATTCAAATAGACTGTGTCAAACTTGCCTCAAGTCTTTGTAAAACAAGACTAACTACTTCACTGAGTTACTGGGCAGACAAAATGTCATGTTACAGATTGAAACAGTAGTGCCTGTCATGGAGAAAACCCACAGAAGTGTGCACTGACATGACTATTTCATAAAAATACTCCCAAATCAATCCAATTATTCATTCAGGACACATGTAATGGGCTACAGTCTTTGCTTTGCTTGGATGGGTCTCTCTTCACAGGTAGGAGAGACTTCCAGGATTGCTAACCAGGCAATCACAAGATGCCTTTGGTTATTGCGATGATGTGGACTATCCTTTTATTTACATTTCATTAAGAAAAGACAACCCTTCTCACTTGTTTGCTTTCTTAGTGTCATTAGCAACACAGGGTTCACTTAATTCCCTTGACCAGAGTATGACCGACATGAGGCAGACATTAGTACTGAAGTTTCTATCAAGATTTCTGTGATATAGCCTGGCTACATTCATTTTTCAATGAATAAAGGGTTAGAGTAGTAAGTGATTAAAAGACAGACTCCATGTAACCATTCAAGGCTCTATTTTCCTACCTCTTTACCTAAAAGATTTTATCTGAAACTGATAAAACACAGATTAAGGGGATATACAATCAACATGAAAAAAACTTGTGTAACTTTGGTAGAATCTAAAAGTAAAAATAGCCAACATATGGGTTTTTTTTCTCTTAAAATACACAAGGATTAAAATTAAAAGGAATAAAGTGCTTGGCAAACATGTTTTTTTAAATTCAACAGATGGATGATTTTTCTACTTTTGCTGATAAAAGAAATTAACATAATAAAAATGTGCATTCTGCCTCAATTTTTGCCTTTTCTTGCACTTCAGTGAGAGAACTTCAATTCCCTTCTGGCATCTTCAGGTGTTTTGACAATAAAGATTTTATTTTAATGTTATTTTTTTCTTGGCAAACAGGGCAATAGAACATATCCAAGTATGTATTTTATTGGATTATAGAGATCTGCTAACTTAAACAGGTTAATGATCCTGACATTATAGCACTGACATTTCAACTTACACACCTATAAGCCACCAACAAATTACTGATGCACACATAGATCATGTTTCAAAAGCTACTTAAACATCTTTTATTGAAATCATAATTACATTTACTGTTGGGGTTGTGTTAAAATGACAAAATTAGTTTAAAGTTTCATTATCTGCTCTTAGAATATTCTTGATTCTCTAGTATTTTCTATAAAGTGATTAGGTTTATATGAAAATAGAACCTTCTGAACCACCATGTCTGCAAAGGTTTTAAGCATTCTCAAATCTCTTGTAGGTCTACTTTTCAGGTTAGTTTTCACAGTCTATTTTAAGATAATTCTATTTTGTGTTCTAGTTTCCTTGGTCTCCTATCAGAATAAGTGAACTTTTTCCCATAGGACCTAAATATAAATAGGTTTTGTCTACTGTACCTCAGTAAAGGTGGAAAGGTAAAATGGACATCCATTAAAATTTTTGAATGACCCCTTTTATGTGATGTTGAATTAATGTATTAACTATTCACCATTGGATGATATATGCTCAGCTATGAGAGAGGATTCACATGGATTCATGATACAAGCCCATCTTCATTATTCTGTTCAGTCTTACATGTCCAAACTTATTAAAATTAAAGACAAGTGTTAAATGATACTTTTGTACACATAAAATTGGCAAGGATTTAAACAAAATGCTTATAGTTAACGTTAACAATGATACATAAAAAAATAATCATTGATGGTGGTAATTAACTACAGTTCAATATACATTGCAATTTAGCAATATTTCTTAGTAGTTTAAGACACTTAAGAATTTAGTCAGTAGTTTGGGTAAAGATACATTTAGCATCAGTGACGGTAAAATGCCTGGAATTACTGAGGTGCCCCCAATATTATAAAAGTTACACTATACTATAGTTTTATGACAGCATTAAAAAGTAATGGGTTTGTGCATATGAAAAGGTTTAAACATTTATATTTTTGACTGTTAATTCTGCTAAAAGCTTACCTGAACTATAATGATGTGTAGGCAAAGACTTACATATAAGGGTTTTCTACCCTTAGGCAAAATTTTTAAAGGTGATTCTTTAAATAAATATATGTGGACCTCCTAAATAATATAGAACCTGCTAATTAAGATCCTGCTTTATAAAATACCTAATACCAGAAAAAAATGGCATTTGTAAAAAAGTGATCAAAAATCAAGAAGAACGGCATCCGCAGTAATATTTAAATCTTGCACATAAGATGTCTAAGTACATGAATGCTCACCCAAGTAAAGTTCAAATAAAAATACTGACTATACTTACTAGAAGCCAAAGAGACATATTTGTATCATGACTGCATTTTTTTATATTATGTATGGTTTTCAAATTTTTAACAATGTTAATTTTATTATAAAATATAGTATTATGGCATAAAACATTTGGATCAATTTCTAAAAGCATTATGCAAAATGATTCATAGCTTATATCAAAATTGTATAAAATATATTTTTCAGATATTAAATTTGATTAAACTTATTAAGTTCTAAGTCATTGATTTTCTTTCCTTCAGTGTTTCTACATCTAGTAACTAAAAATCTATAAGAAATGTTTATTCCTTTTCTCCCATTTACAAAATTATTAACACTGATATGCACTCAAGGCTATTAATCTTATTTGGGGGGTTATAATCTATTAAACTATTTTAACATGTCCTTTTAACATGCCCTGATACTTTGTTTGGCTTTTAGCACTTTTTGCTTTCTAGCACTATAAGATGCTTGAGGCTCATCTTTGTGTATTTCCTGCTCCAACCCAAGTATCAGTTATTCCTCCAAGGAGCATAGTTCCTTTCACTGTAGAGTAGCATCCGAAAACCAAGATCTTGTTTTCTTAGCACTATGAGAGCATTGTTGTTTCTAGGAACAACACAGTTATAACTTATGCAGGCAAAGTACACAGACAAATGCTAAAATGTAGTCAAATTTTAACATACCTATCACTAAAATATTTTTGTGGTAATTTTAACATATGTCCACAAGTCTTTGATACCCCTTGTCTCAAGAGGTTTAACTACCACAAGCCTCTTGAGAATGGGCTGAACTTAGCTACTTCCTTCTAGTGATCAGAGTATATAAAGCAAAAAACAGTAACTTTACACAAGAGAATCCGGGCAGACATTTCCTTAACCAAATAGTAAAGGTTGACATGAACCCAAGTAAATCATATTAATGGGTTAAGAATACTTCATTGCTATTCTTCTACAAAATCTACTTCTACTGGGTTAATCACAAGAAACATCAGACAAACCCAAACCAAGAGATGCTAAACCAAAGTATCTAACCATCAGCTTTTAAATGTGTCAAGGTCATGAAAGACAAGAAAAGATCAATGAACTCTCACAGATTGGAAGAGACTAGGGAGACATGAAGACTCAATGCAGTGCAGTCTCTTGAATTGGATCTTGGAACAGCACAAGGGCGTTCATGGAAAACCCAGTGGTATTCATGTACCACCAATTAGTTTTGTACCAAGAATCTTGCAAGTTTTATCTTCATAATTTTAATAAATGGACCATGATTGTTGAAGATGAAACCTTTAGGATAAACTATGAGGGATGAATTCCGTGTTCTTTGTGATTCTTCTGTAAAACAAACATTTAAAATCAAGCATAAATTGCAAAGGGAGGACATTGTTCCATAATGCCAGAGTTTTAGCTAAAATGGGGCCAGGCAAGCCAAAGGCTCTCTGTAGGTTTCTTGCATCCCTTACCACACAACCTAGAACCAAGTAGACAGTGAATAAATGGAATCTTTAGTCATTAGTTGTAGTATTTGAGAGTACCAAAATTTAACATTAGAAATATAAATTGAAGTTTTTTTTCTATTGAAATTTCAAATTAGAAGGAGGAATTTTCATGTAATATCATAGGCCGTATGGAAAGGTAGAAAACTTGTGAAAAGACTGATTGTACTTCTGGGAACTCAGATGGGTAAATCAAGTATGTGACATTATCCAAAAGAAAAGGATCTTATTGTTATGCAGCCCAACTTGGAGGCGCAGAGACTAAATGCAGCTTATATAGGAAGAGAGGTCTTGTTGCGATACTGAATCATCCATCCTCTCAGTCTCTAGGACCAGATCATGCCTTTATTTTTTATCCCTACGATGACTCTAGTTCAGTATTCTTTATATTGAAGGCTTTCAATAAGTCCTTGCCAACTGAATGCTTTTCATGATTTTTAGCCTCCCTCTGATTCATAGCTCTCCACTGAGCCAACAATGAACAATAGATGAAGAAATTGATGCAGCTTTTCTAAGATCTGTTCAGTTAGTTGTTCAACTATATTTTAAAAGGAAATGTGCATCTGTCACAGAATGGGAGAAAGGAGAAAATATTTTTCATTTTAAGAGCCTGTGTCCATGACTGATTCTAGTCAAATGTAAGAGGTTCAGAATGATTCTGACTTCAAGTGTCAAGCCCTCCAAGTATTTTTGTGTAAAGCTATCAAGTGCAAGCATGTCTCCTGCCTCAAAGAATTATGGAACTTTATCAGTGCATTAAAGAAGCATTCGGCGGTAGGACTGTGACACATTGGTCCCATAAACTTGACTAAAGATAAAGCACTTAAAAATCTGAGACCATGTTTTAATGTTTCAAGTCTCACATAAACAAGAAAGTTCATCTTCTGATTAAAAAGCTTGGAAAAGAATATGCATGGAAGCAAAATTAACACTCAATAGTTACTAATGTCTCACGTTTTGTGCATCATTGTCAAGGTCAAACTAAGATTGTATTAAGCAACAACTTCAATTTGTAACAGAATTATTTAGCTTTTAGGACTACATTTAACATAAAGCTGGAATAACCTGCATGAGAACGTTTTTGTTAAATTCTTCATTAAGCAAACTGACACGATTAATCTTTCTAAGTCTCCCGTAGATGGGACACTGAATCTTTTTCATGGCTATACAAAATATTTAGCAATGACTAATATATTTTAACTCTAAAAAAAGAAACACAGACGTTTTTAAAATTGACCTTGACACACA
>NC_043700.1:8247842-8285285 GCF_006229205.1 Suricata suricatta | reverse complement strand
AAAAGTCCTAAAAACCCAGTAGATGGCTCTAGCTCTTTATCATTAAGGCAGGCCTGAAATCTAAATGAACAGAACCCAAAACTTTGATGCATGTGCACTAAATTATACACAAAAAAGAAATTTTGTAGGAAAAAAACCCTCATGATCTTAAAAGATGCGAGATGCCAGCCAATTCCTTACAAGCAGAGAGGTATGTTTTCTAAGAAGAAAGAACGTTAACACATTGTTACGTTGTAACATTTCAATGAAATATACATATTTCAATTGAGAAGCTAAGGGGTTTCATCCACATTTGAGGCATCAGTGGAACGAAATGGGCAATTCAGTTCTACTTCCCTAATAGTATTTGAATCGGACAGGACCAGATTTGTTCCTCGGGTACCTATTTAGAGCTGATATCACCTGATCCATTGTCCACCTTTACCTTCCTACTCTAAGTTCTGTAAAGAAAATCCTTTTGCATTTGGGAAATCTCAGCATTGAAATGGTTCTGGCATTGTACTTAGCAAACGAGTCCAAAGGTTTTTGCCGTGAAGACCATGATGCCTGTAAAGAGATGACCATGCTTCGTGCTTCTGTCTTCTTTAGATTGGGTAGACTGAAGAGGGGACTGAAACAAGCTCAAATAATGCCATCTGCTTGGATGTAGTTGCCATGTGTAAACCCAGGCAGATTCAACAGGTAGCTTACAGATCTCCTGTTCAACAACGTGCAAATACCTCATAGCACTTACACTCAAATAGTGTTAGAATTTGGTCAATACAAGAAGCTTTATCAAAGTATATATATATTGAGCAATGCCATATACAATACTTTTTGGATTGACTCATCTGTATTTTTCCTAGCAACCAGATATAATACAAGAACATGGCAGGGGGGATGAACCCCACTGAGTTTGGGCAGTGTAGCCAATCCACTGATAATACTGTACTTTATGCGGCATAATTCAGTAAGCTAATGACTACAGAGAGGGGACTAACTCCGGGAAGCTAAGCAGCTTAGGAGGAGCTCAAGTGAAGCCACAGTAGCAGAGTAACGTAAGTGTTCGATAATCACCTGGGACACTTTAATGATGGAAGCTCAACTTAACTGTTAAGGCAACATTCCTCGAGTGCTTGAGCTTTTCCCAGTAGCCATAGAATAAAAAGCTAGCATTCACACGTACTATCAAGCAGTTAATAGCTACATGCAAGTCATTTTAAGTATAGCAATGATCAGCTTTGAAAAATATACTGGATAAGAGCATCAGTGAACCCATAGAATTCAGCACATCAATTGGTTGGCATAAAGGCCTGATGGGTTTTACTCATACAGACCTAAAACCTGGAACAAAGAACACACTTAGTATATACATTGTGAGTTAATCATTTTTTCTTGAGCTACACCAGCTACTGAGCCAACCTTACTTCTACACAAACTGTTAAATGGGCTGGTTCCCTGGAGGTCATCAAAGCAAGGAGGACACTGAGTCCATGCGTCTCTTGTCTCCTCCAGCTGGCTCACACTGGCTGGCTCTATGACACTCAACGCCACCAGCAAACTAAAGCATGGACTTTCCGGCCAGAGCGGTGACATTTCACCTCCTGCCAAAAGCTCACCACAGGTCTGGAACACACATTATCGAGCACTGCTCTGGCTGCTGGGTGGGGAAAGAGAAAAGGTATAAATGCTATGAAACATCTTTAAACATCTTTAAAAAGATGTTTTATTCCTCAAATTTCTGTCACAGCCGTTGTTCACACATACCACCTCCACGGGACAGTTCAAGGGGCAATAGTAAGATTGGCAGGGGGCATGCTTCAGTTCCTGTTGATTTAGCAAAAAAAAAAAACAAAAATTGCAATTATGTTCAATGTATATTTCTATTAGCTATTCCAAAAAGGAATTTATGAGAGACATGTAATAGGGGAATGTCATTATGAACTGACGTTAGAGAGGTTTTGGTTGGTGAACTATTGTACTTGGAAGAATATGTTATAAGACCCTTGATCAAAAAAAAGAGCAACTAGACTATAAAACTGAGGGAGCAAATAAAGTACAAAAAGGCCAGAGTCAAGTAAGTAATGAAAGGCTTTTAGTGCCAAGACATTGACTGGAGTCCATTAAGATAAGGAAAGGAGGGGCACGTGTGGGTGGCTGAGTCAGTTAAGCATCCAACTTTCACTCAGGTCATGATCTGAGTCCATGGGTTCAAACCCCACATCGAGCTCTATGCTGACAGCTCAGAGCCTGGAGCCTGCTTTGGTTTCTGGGTCTCCCTCTCTCTCTCTGTCCCTCCCCTGCTTGTGTGCTCGCTCTCGCTCGCGCTCTCTCTCTCTCTCTCTCTCTCGCTCACTTTCAAAACTAAACATACATTAAAAATTTTTTTTTAAATAAGGAAAGAAGAGGAAAGGAGACTGGAGCTATAAGTGTAGGGCGAGTAGTGTATAGTATTTTAACTCAGTACATAATTCTACAGACATGAAGAAAAGCAGATGGACACAATTTAAAAAAAAAAATGATGATCAGCAATGCAGAAATACCTAAAAATCAGTGATAATCTTTGGTGAAATAAAAACTTTCAAGCTGTAAATTCTGCCACAAATCTAAAGCAAAACCAGTTCACAGATGGATTTACATGTACAATAAAAATGCATATAGAATGTGCTCATGGTAAATAAGATCAAATTTCTATATATAAATGAAAAACCCAGAGCTTAGCCATGGATGGTATGTGCCCTGTAAAATGTTGATACGACCAGAGGAGAGAATGAGAAGTGAATAAATAAACAGTAAGGTCAAAAGTAGTTGTAGAGATTAAAGTGAAATAATTCAAAGGCAACAGGATAAACAATGACAGTCATTTTAACTACCAACCAGCAAAAAATTAGCAACAGTGCTCACTTTCAAGGTTCTGTGTCTTCCTAGCAATGCATAAATCATCCCGAAGTCTGCTTTGATCTGCTAAGTAAGCACCACATGAGTGAATAAGGAATACTTCAATTGCTTCACCTTAAGAACTAAATCTTACACAATGTAGAGCCAACAGCCAAGAAAAGTGGTCACATCTAGAGGGGACTTGACATGGGAAGTTCTTACACTTGTGTGCACTCCTCACACCACAAAAATATAGCACCTCAGTGTAGCAGTGATCTTGGTCTGCAAACACAGCACAAATCTCACAGCTTATGCTTTCATCCGTATTTTTGGTTCTAAGTCCATCCTAGATTGAAAAGCAGATCCATCTTTAAGCGTAATGTAAGTCTAATCAGACTAACTGCCTAGTGTATGCAGGTTTATTGACTATTTTTGCATAGACTCTCATTAGCAATGCCATCTGACACTTGTATCCTTGTGCTGTATCTGTAAAGGATGCCAAGTTCATCCATTCTCCTCATGGGACACAATCATCTCCAATATTTCTGGAATGAAGAGGTACACTGAACACTGTAGACTCCTAAAAAAAGTTTAATTTTTGTACAGTTGAGCTAGACAAAGTGAGAGAGGGCAGCCAAAGTCCATAAATGGAGCTGTAGATGATAGTCACGGAGTCCAAAAAGGCGATAGTAAGAAAATTTACTAACATAAAACTTGAAAGTTGTGTCTTTGGAGTGCTAGCCACAGGAGGTCACGTTTACATGTGGAAATCTCTTCTATCAGATATAAGCCTATAGGAATATCAATGGCCAACTCTTCTAAGACGTAATGGCATTGGATAGTGAAGGAAAACCGTCATTACAAAGTACCTACTCTGTGGTGGGCAGTGCACAATCCAGTAAGTGCACAAAATCTCCTCTCATTTTCTCAACAGCCACCACAGTAGACTGTAGCCTATGTTATCAAGACAACAAGCTAAAGGAAGCTAACTTCCCTAGTGCCACATGCCAAGAAATAACCCAGTCCAGATGAGAGCTAGCCCTTTTATTCCTGGCCCCGTGTTCCTTCTGGTATCCATTCTTGCTCAACAAATAGCTGATTCCCCAGCCTGAACTTGTGATAAACCATTCATCATACACCTCCAAACCTGAAGGCTAATAGCAACCTGAACAGTTGCACAGCATTCTTGCGGGCAATAACAAGAAACATGGTCCACAACCAAACCTGGTAAGAGTGATTGTGCTTATGATTGTTGAGTTTATAACAGTCAACTGAGAAATCAGAAAAGGATCATTTCCTAAAACCTCAAGCATAAGTAAGACAGGCAAATGTTTAGTCTTTTGTATATTGAATAAACAAGTCACCAGATCCGTACAGAGAACCTCATCACCTGGGCTAAGAGAATATTATTTTGGAATTTTCAGAATTTAAGAGAAACCACAAGGAAAGCTGAGTAACAGACTAGCCAAAATACCTGATTCACTACCAACAAGAAGGTCAGCAAAGACTAGAAAGTATCCAGCACAATACAATACACTGCTTAAGAATGGATGTAAGAAAGGGGGTCCCTGGGTGACTCAGTGCATTAGCATCCAACTCTTGCTTTTGGCTCAGGTCATGATCTCACAGTTCCTGAGTTTGAGCCCCACATCGGGCTCTGTGCTGGCAGTGTGGAGCCCACTTGGGATTCTATCTCCCTCTCTTTCTGCCTCTCCCTCCCTCTCTCTCAAAAATAAACAAACAAACATTAAAGATTTTTTTTAAGAATGAATTTGGGTGCCTGGGTGGCTCAGTCAGTTGAGCTTCAGTTCAGGTCATGATTTCACGGTTCATGGGATTGAGCCCCATGTCAGGCTCTGTGCTGACAGCTAGCTCAGAGCCTGGAGCCTACTTCAGTTCTGTATCACCCTCTCTCTCTGACCCTCCCCTGCTTGCGCTGTCTCTGTCTCTCAAAAATAAATAAAAAACATTAAAAAATTAAAAATAAAATAAAATACAAAATAAAGAATGAATTTAAGATATAAAGCTGTAAACCCAAAAGGATCAGAAGGCCACACTGGATACTACAAAAAGACATTGCATTATTACCAAACTGTGTAATTTACAAGGAGATTCTAAACATAGCTCAGTGCTTTGGTGATTTCAATATCTAGGCTAATAAAACACATAGAATATAGATGTTTCAAGAAAAAGTCATCTTCATAATTTAAAGAATAATAGTATATAATTTCATGTAAAAAACTGAATTATCAAGTCACAGGGCTTGCTTAGAATGGAAATAAATATTTGCTAAAAATGAGAGGTAAAATGAATACGGATCTTTAATTAAAGGTGACAGCAAGACTGGGGGGAGGCAAAAGGATCTCCAACACCCTCATGAGAGCTTTAGAACTACTTTGTGAAAATATCCTTGAAAGGTGCACATAAAGTTGTCCAAATTCAGTAAGAATACAAAACTACATGACAAATACAGAGAATAGGTTACTTGCAAAGAATAAGGTTTGAAATTGTAAGCTACTTATACAGTTTAATATGCACACATACAAAGTAATATGATTTATAAAAATAGTTTCCTGAGAAATCCACTGTTGACATCATCTAAGTGCATAGTATGGAACAGCTTGAAAATAAATATAATAAAATTATATTTATCAGCAGTGTGAAAAATATTAACAATTAGAAATAGGACTTTCTGTCGTTTTTGGTTCTCCTACTGTGGTAGTGGTGAATTTTCCTAGAGCCACTGGGAAATTGATCTTCTAGATGATTCTATTGCCTCTCCTAAGGGCAGACCTTAGTCACAGAAGAAAGCAAAATGACCCGTAATCTCGGCTGCATGAGATCCGCTCTGAAAATACACCGGGTAACTCGCTGTGCAACGGAGCGTCTTCACGTTGAGATCCAGAACTCAGCTTAAATAGCTGATTTCCTTAGACATAGATGATTAATTACACAATTAAAAGCGATTTCACCAGTCTTATTTTGTGAAATCTCTAAAATTAACCACGGACATTACGTAAATATTTCTGCAGACAGCTAAGTGCCTGGATAATTGCACGTCATCAGATACAGTTTTATTCTGTGAAAGTTGGTCTTTGAAATGCAGACAGTCTCCTTCTCGATCTCCAGTGGCTCCCTGAGCCTCCATCCACAAAGACTGGAGATATACAGCCCTTCTCCATTTCAGATGACCGGGGCTTTCTATGTGCTACAATTCTTTGGAGCCCATCCCACCTGAAATGATGCACACTATAGTTCTATACATTTGAAATTGATTCTTTTCTTCTTCACCTAAAATGAGAAAGTTGACCTCCTACAATAGGTATATCTGCCCCATATGCTTGATGGAACTCAAAATGTTGGGATTATTAATGCATCTAAGGTTCAAGTGCATAGCATTTGTCCATCTTCAGATCAAGAAAGAAAATACAGAGCATGAACATATTGGGTGCCTAGAAGTTAAAGGAAAACATTAGCTAGGTTGCAATTAGATTTGAAGGTCCCACTTGATTTTGCATGTAAAGTACCAATGAAGGCAAAGAACACACTCAGTGTCACATAGCTAATATAAAGTATAGATATGTGTGTGCATAAATGCACACACACACATATACACACTGACTTCTACTTTTAAACCATATTTAATTCTGCTATTCCATGTAAGGACTGGAAACAGCGATGATCTTCTGCCTGCTGTGCTATTCGTTGCCCCCTCCAAATTATTTCTCTTGTGTTATTTGGACAGAAAAATACCACTGAGTAGGGCTGTCTCATCATCAAAACCTTCAAGGCTTTCACATGCATCATAATGGAAGACACTACCATGGAACATGGATGTAAACCCCTTGCCAGTTGGAAATGTAGCTTTTACCAAGGTGACTATACTCTGGGACAAGGTATGTTCCCAAAGCTTTCAGAAGGCCACATGGTGCAGTGTCTGATTTGATAGCAATACTAAATGTGTCAGGCAGAAATTTCTAAAACATCCAAGACTCCTGTTCTGTATAACTCCTTTGTCCATGAGTGTGATTGGAAATAGGCATTTAACTCTTATTCTTCAGTTATATTATATGACAAAGTGAAAAAATCTTAGATTGATAATCAAAGTTTCAAATTATTAAGGTAATTGTCTATAGTGGGCCTGCCCTAATCAAGTGAGTCCCTAAAGGCCTGGGCCCTTCCTGGAAAAAAGATTCCAGAGAAATAAAATTCTGCTTCTGTTTTGAAGGAATAATCTGCCATTTCCTGAGAGCGCCTACAGAGGAAGACACGCAGCAAGACCGGGAGACTGTCCTCTAGGAGCAGAGTGGTCCCCAGCTGACACCAGTAACACCCATCTCCATTGCATAGTCACGAGAATATGGCTTCTGTGAAAAACAAGTGAGCTTGGGAGACACCACCCCTAACCTTAGATGAGAGCACAGTCCAACCAATGCTTTGACTCCAGCCCGTGAGACTCTGAGCCAAGAGTCATGTTATGTCTGCATTTCTAACCTAGATAAGGTAGAGTGTGTGTGTTTATTAAGCCAGTAAGTTCATGAAAGTATGGTGCACAGCAATAGAAACTAGTACATTATGGGACTTCCACCCTCAAGACAGACATAAAGGGAGTCTCATTGGTAGAATGGGGTCGGATGGAAGCCAGACAAATGGAATAGTGGCTCAAGTCTGTGTTGCTATGGGTCCAATGGATCCAAATGAATCACAGGTTCCCAAATGGTTGATTGGAATGGACAGACATGGCAGTTGTCATAACCCCCCGTTGATATACTGACTCTGGTTTAAGAGTCAACATGGCAAGAAGGACCCAGTAGAATCCCTGGAAACTGCCACTCCTTTTCAGAACCTGATTAGTAAATAGGGAGCAATACTGCATCCTAGGTGGTTTTGAAAACTTTAGCAATAGCATCAGACTTAAATCATGCAAGTATTGGGATTACCAACATATCGGGTTATTTTACATATTTTTAACATTTGTTTATTTCTCGAGAGAGAGAGAGAGAGAGACAGAGCATGTGGCAGGGGGAAGGGAGAGACACAGAATCAGAAGCAGGCTCCAAGATCTGAGCTGTCAACACAGAGCCAATACAGGGCTCAAACTCACAAATGGTGAGATCATGACCTGAGTCGAAGTAGGACGCTTAATCAACTGAGCCACCCAGGCCTCCTCCAACATACTGTTTTTTATTTCACTTTTATGTTCCCTTCACCAACCCGGTGGGTAGCAGGAGATAAGAGAAAACTAGAAGAAGCTTAACCAAGTGGAAATTCTTATCACAGCTGCTATGCCGCAAGTGATATATTTGCTGAATCCACTAACACAAGCTCTGGAACTCAGTATGTAGTTGTTGACCTGATGTACAGTCTCTTCAGTCCTCAAAGATCAGTTCATTTTTACATGGAAATGACAGCAGTACACACACAGTCTTGTCTCAGTATTAATGGTAACTGTTCAAAACATAGACTGAGGACTTCAGATCTTATTACATAAAACATGGACTCAGGATATGGTAATTAGACCAGGGTATAGAGGCAAGTGCTCTAGAAGGTGGGATTAAAGACCCAAAACTATGCATAGCCCTTTCATATTGAAGTTTTAAGGGGTTCAGCAATCCAGGACATTTTAGGGCAGCACTCCCAACATAAAAAGTTGGTACACTCTGAATCCCTTACTACAAAATACAAGTTCCAGAACTTGATGGGCTTCTTAGGATTTTAAAAGTGGCATATGTCACTCTTGCAAATCCTATGGACTCATTTATTGGATGTTCTAATGGGATTCTCAAAAGGCTCTTTGTTTCAAGTGGGGCCCAGACAAGAGGTGAAGTAAAGTCTAAACTAAGCTGCAAAATCCCTACCATTAGAGCTGCAGGATATGGGGAGGCCAATCCAACTTTAAGTGTCTACTCCAACTAATAACTAAAGCTGCAATAAGAAGTGCCTGGTGAGCTGCCACAGGAGAGTTACAGTCCAGATGCCTCAGGTTCTGGAGCTGGGCCGTGTAATCTGTAGCAGAATATACCAGCAGCCAACAGTTCCCAGTATGCCACTGTGCCTGCAGTTAGTGGGTATCTGACCACAGAACCCTCAGTGACTCCCAACTCAGAGTTGTCCATGAGATAAGTATCCTTATTACCTCTAAGTCTTTAGATCACTTAGCACAAATCGTCCGTGTAATGAAAATAGTATGTCAGTAATCAAGTCCAACCTGACCCAAGGGTCTCAAATAAGCTTTGTGTATCGGACTCAGTCTTCATGTCTCCTAACTCTTGGAGCAACACCTCCTTCTCAAACTATGGCTTTGAAGCAGCTCCTTGTAAACAGCATATAAAGGGAAGAAAAACCAGAGCTGTTTCACAGACGTTCAGCTAAGTCTGTTGGAGTGTGTGAGATGCATGTGTTGCTCTTGCATTGCTCCCACAGACTCATCTAGAGGTGGTATTAGGGATAACTGTGAGGGTTTAATGCTATGTGCACTAAGCTGTCTTTGTAAGGGAGTAAAATAGCTTGAGGGAGGTTTATACATGAAGTCCTAGGCAGGGACAAGGTCTTGGCTGTTTGGTCATGGTTCTTCATATATCAAGATTAATATGAGAATCAAGGAGAGGTGGGGAACAAACATGCAAATAGGCACTTGGGATGAACTATGAAATGAGAATATTTGTATCTCAGGTCAACGTCCACCAGAAAGGATCTTCCACAGAAGAGGTATTCATCCTAGTTAATAAGATCATTTGCCTGGCACTTCCAGAAGACCCCTGTCCGCAGCCACCACAGTACTTGCGTGATGGGTGAGGACAGAGACCATGCGTGCACATAATAGCACAGACTCCTCACAAATGTGCTTATGCTCACTCCTTAACACTTCCTCTGTCATCAGCACAGATTGCACTGGTGGTAGTAATTGGCTTGGGTATTGTGAGTATCTAGGAGTGTTACTACCTACTGACAAAGGAGTCTGAAACTTGGGGAAGTTCCTGGGCCTTTCTTGGCAGCTCCAGGCCTGTTGACCCAAGGGAAAGGGAGAGCCCAGCATTCAGGCCCTGATAAGAGATAGAGTCCTTCAGAGAAGAAATCCTGCCCCTCCACTGCCATTAGCCCCGTGAAATGTTGGCCAAGGGAAACCTAGAAGAGGGAGGTCAGTATTAACTATAGCCCCTGAACCAGAGGCAACAATGGGGCCTCAGATTAGTTCCACTTATTAGATGTAAGCAATATTTTCATGAAACTCTGGCTGTCTCCCACCATACAGAGCTGATGACCGAAAAGCTGGATCTGAGCAGCACCGAAGGCAAACAGAACACAGAAGGGAAGATACTTCTGTTGCCCCCTATCCCCTTGGCCTTAGTCTCAATTCAGAGATGCCAGATCAGGCAATTTCATGCAAATTGACCCTCAGACTGACAGCATTCCACCTCAGTGGCTTTTCCAAGTCCCTTTGGCCCTAAACTGGTCCACTACAGAAGCGCGGGGTGGTCAAAGTACCGGGCAATTTTCAGCCAACAAAGGATGGGAGCTGATGCTTAAGGCTGCAGCCCAGAGACAAATCTGGGAAGCCTTCTGTGTGTTTCTCCAATATCCCTGCAGAATTCAATTCTGCATCAACGACACTGACAACATACCACCGTCTGTCAGTCTTGTTTCTGACCGCTTCAGCACTCCTACTTGGAGTCAACGCTCAAGCACCCTGCCCCGAACTCAGATTCACTTTCAGAGATGCACCTGAGAGACCTACGTTTCATATAAACTCGCTTGACATTAAGAAAGATTCATACACACTTATTTATAATATTATTGAACTCATACTGGATACATGTGTACTATGTATGTGCATTAGCCTATGTAAATAAGATTATTCCTGAGTGCGCTGGGGTTTAATTAACAGATTAAATTTTATACTGAAATACATCTGTCCATTAAAAGTCCTCAAGTAAACAATTACCCATCTGCTGAGCTGACATTTTTCAGCCTGACATTTAATATTGTCACAAACAGGCCAACAGTTCTACGGAGCTTTGTGTAGTGTTTCGAAGGCAGTGTCTCCAGGCAGAAACTTTTTAATTAAAGTTTGATGTAATGAAAATTATGATTCACAAAAACAACTGCTTCGAGCAATATCAAGTATCCAGACTGGAAATTAATGTGTAAAGTTGTAATCGGAGAGGTTTCAACCACCTCTAAGTTTGTGCCACAGCCAAGGACGAGTGTCAGACCTCCGCCACTATCAATTTCTTTGTGTCTACAACCCCACGTGGCTTGTAAACAAGTGAATTTCCCTTTTTGGAAGTGAGCAGTGTATTCTTGCCGTATTGTTTTCAGTGTTAGATTCCCCACAGTGAGTTGCACACAGTAATGATAAAGGGAATACTAGCTACCATTCTATGAGCCCAGAGTATTGTAGTAGCTGATATTTCACACCTATGGTCCCCTGTGTAATTTTCATAGCATCTCTGTGAAATAAAGTTATGCCCCCTAACAGTTCTGGCCTAACAACTCAACAGTGGTGGCTAAAAAATATTCACATATTTTAGGCAGGTGATTCTTCAAATCTCAAGGTTTAAAAATGTATAGTTGTGATCTATGCAATTTTTTTATTATCCCGTATTTTGCCTTGCCAAAGTGGTTTATAACCTTCATGATTCATATTGGCAGGAATTTTTTCTTCCAATTTCTTAGAACAATTTATGCATACTCCTCTAATTCCATGGCATACCTTTATATGTCTGATATTAAGACTAGGCTTCATTTTCCCTCTAAATCAAGAAAGTTATTAAATACTTAGGTCAAAAGACCAATCCTCATGACACCACTCAATAAAATTCCCTATACTGACACTCTATTTTAACTGCCATCTCACATTCCATTAAACCTACCCATACTTAAGACCATAAATACTACTGTGGTGTTTACCAAGTTCTTTTGATAAAAAGCATGCTCTTTTGGCTCTAAGTAATAGTATGTAGGTCTTTTCTATATAGAGAAATATGCCAATAAGAAATTAGGTTTTCCTGAAATTACAAGAAACAATTAGACAAAATCATCTGTGGAGTTTAAAACCACTCAAAGAAGGAAGAGATTGATTTGTGAGGAAATGTCTCAGACGCTGAGTAAGCTGATATGTGAAGGGAGATAAAAGTCATAATACAGCAGAAAGCTCTACACACCATTAAGAAGAGAATGATTTGTCATCTTGGCTCTTACTGCATATGGGAATAGTGCAGTACTGCTTCGTGCCACGGACAGTCCCCCCTACTTCTGTGGTTCTAGATCCTGCTGCCTGGAAATGTAACCCCCTGACAGAAGGAGTGGGACAACCTTGTCATGTATGTAATATAGACCAACTTCCCATGAATACACTTCATTTCATTAGGCTTTTTGAGGCTCTCTATGAATCGCTCTTACCACTGACTGCCATTTAGATAGAACTAGTTCAGTCAAAAGGATTCATAGTAGGAAACAAGTCAACTTACACCTCTGCTAATTCTAAATCGGGACATCACTTTTACCCAAATTCTCAGAAGGAGGACCTCCGTGCAGCCAAGTCAACTCTCCCCTCGAGTCAGTAGGGCTCAGACAGGGGGATGGAATCATGGGTCAGACAGCAGTGAGCGGTGAACAGAACATGCTGTAGAAAATATCACACTAACTAAGCTAGTACCAACAGCAAACACCTGGAAATCCAGATATGCCCACCGAATACAGAGAAGAGATAAGCAGAATGACAACTACTGAAAAACGATTACTTGTTTTCCCTAGGGGTAACTAAGTGAAACAAATTGGATTCCTTTGCAAATGTAAACAATGATTCAAAACAGAAAAATGGAACCACTACATACAGATTTATGAAACAAAAGAAAACAAAGACCAATTTAAACACCAATGCCTTAAAGAGATACAGTAACACTGCTATGGAAATCTGAAGAAACATAAGCCCAGGCACAGAGCCAGGATCCAAGATAGGGGTGTCTGTGGGATTCAAGGAATTTTAGGGGAGAAAAAAATTACCTTTAGAATTTTTTTTTCAAAAATCACAAAAGATAATCACTCATCCTTTTATGTTCTAATCTTTAATTTTGTAACCATGCTCAAGTGTATTTACATATTTAAGTCCCAAGGTGAATTTTAACTAGTTCCTATTTTAGAGAATTACATCAAAAAATAAATGAGATAGGAGACATTGCCTGTGGTGTTAGCACTATCTAATAGATATACTAACCTACACAAGTGATACACTGTGCATAAAACACACACATGTGAATATACAAATTGTATGTATTTATACAGTTCTGGTATGTGTAAAACAGGTTTAAAATCACAAAACCTTTCTGCTGAGCATCTAGCCAGTCACCAAAGAGTACCTATCACAGGAGTCATTTTTTATGGATGTCTTCCACAGACTAAACTCATCTATGGTAATAAAAAAGCCTAACAATGGTTGCTTCTTGGAGGTACAAAGATGGTCCAAAAAGAGCAATGTGAAAATAGTCTATGTTTTGACCAAGATGTGAAATAAGCAGATATATACTTTTGACAAAACTCATCTGACTGTGTACTTAAAATATGAAGATTTCATCGTGTATAAATTATTTCTGGATTTAAAAACATGTAACAGTCATAATTCATAGTATGTAAAAAACAAATTAAAAATATATAAAAGACAAATTAAGATGACCTATTTTTCATTTGAATTATGACTGTTTATTACCAAAAATATCTTACCAACTTGATACATCACTTTTACCCACAACATATTTCACGTGTCTGTATGATAGGTCAAAGAGACTATGGTGGCAGGAATAGTCAAAGGAGCCCCCCCTTAAGATCATGACCCAAAATAATTTCACTTATTAAATGCTTTCTCATATGTAAAACCATTATTTCAGTTTTTCATGCTGAACTTAAATGTCAAGCTCAATATATAGACAACTCACAAGAACAGATACTGTTCTTGATGTGATCATTATACAAAGGTTGAAATTATCACTGAAGGGAAGATCTATGGTATGTTCCTTCGATTCATAATCATTCTTCCTTTTTTGGTTTTCCCATTATATTTTTTATTTAACCTTACAAATATAAGTGTCATTTTTCTAGGAGGAAGCTGGTGGCAAGGTCATTAGACTGTTGGATGGATTTAATGCAAGCCTCTAGGAAATATGTGAACCTGGTGCGTTTAACAATCTTCACTTTGAATGAATTGCTTGTTACATACAGATAACTCCAAGTAGGCTCTCTGGCTGTGAAATGTCTATTATCTCACTGAACTATTTCCCAAATTATGATTCTCTGAGCTCAAGTTTCAGAAATATAAATGAATTTCAAAAGATAACTCAATGTTTCATAAAAATTATGTTTGATAAAATTGAAACATAGAAACTCTAATGGAATTATTCAACATTGATTACTGTTTACAGAAGTAATTATCTGACCTTATTATAATCATAAAGGACAAAGGGCAAGTCAAATGCTGATTGTACAGTACTGAGAAAAAGGTCTATTGATGGTATTATACCAGTAGCAACCTCAATGTCAGTGTTTCAATCCCACAAATATACCTTTAAGTGTGTGCCGCATTAAATTTACCACTCTTACTGTATTTACTGGGGGTTTTTTTTTGACAGAAAAGTTTCAAGGCATTTTTTCCAAAGGCATTTTTTGATTCATCTTTCACATCAAATTTGCTGTGGACATACAATTTTCTGCATGAAAACTTTAGTTATTTTTAAATCCCATATATAGGGAAGTTGAGCATGAAAGATTCACTAGAGAAATCACAGGTGTATTGTTATGTACTAGTTATGACTGTTTTGAAAATGTCACCATCATTTCTGTAGTAAGCCACCTATTTTAGGATGGCTGCTTTCCATACCAAGCACTGACAAAACTCAACATCTTGAAATAAAAAGAGGTATTTTCCTTAAATGTATCTGAATGTTTTAACTCCTTTGTATACTCATCTGTTTTTGTGAATTTATCTTTCACTTCCTCACCTATATGACATTTTGGCAAAAGAAATTATGAATAGGTATATGTGACATAATGCACACTTGCGTCAAAGGTTTACAAGTCTTTGGAAAAGGTAACCTATGAAGTGAAGTCATCCTCATGGAGGGTAGACAGCCGAAGAATGGAAGGTCATCGCAGGAATACAAGCCTCTGCACCTCCATGGACCTTGTCTACCGGCAAAGCATTAACAGCATGCAGCTGATTCACCAGCAACATGGTCTACCTCCTCAGAGTAAATCATTTCATCACTTTTCCTTCTGTATGTGGCTACAGAAAGCTTTCTGTTTGACATCGAATTAGCAGTTCTAGCCGGCAAGATTTTGCAGATTTGAGTAATACCTACACATATTTCACAAGACACCAAGATTGCCAAGGACTCATGTAGGGAAGTCACTCAAAGCGTGATTTAGTTGTTGCCGTAAGTGAGGGCCTACAAAAGTGTGGAAGTGGTTTCCATTTTCACACAACGGTAGCAGGTCACTTACAGGACCCAGACACCAAGATGAGGAGCTGGGTCAACTCCCAAAGACCCTGAACCCCTCTTTCTGGTTTTCTATTAGTACAGTCAACTTAATTCCTATGAGCCAACTTCAGAGGAAAATTGTTAGGAGGTTAAGTCAAATGACAGAAGTGTATTTTCTTGATTGTAAACATCACCAAGGTATTTTAACTGTACTGTGTGCCTGAAAATCTTTATTCCACTTCTATTTGTTTCCTTTTTGGCTCATTCCTCATTTTCTCATCTGTGAGAGGAGGGGAAGTCCACAGTCTCCTATAGCTCTGAGGTTCTAGGATATAAGTGGCATGTGCTAGTCAAGAGAAACTTTCAAAGAGTAAGAAACCTATAACCTCTTCCTTTTGTTTCCAAAAACAGAAGGAAGAGCTTGAACCATTTAATAATAACTGTTTAATAATAAAAATAGTTCCTAAATCCTATGAATACATTTACAGTATATTCATATGGTCATTTAAATATCAAGTTCCAAGTTGCTAAGAGGCTTAATTGTTCTCACCAACAATAAAGAAATTATGTGAGGTGACAGAGGTATTAGCAAAAGCTATGGTAGTATCATATCACAGTGTATGAATATATCAAAACAATGCATTATACACCTTAAACTTCTGTAGTGTTCTATGTCAACTGTATCTCAAATAAATAATGTGAGGCCTTCATTAATGTCAGGCTCAAACAACTCTTTAGTGTCCCAAAACCCAAAACCAAACATACCAACCCCTCAGTGCAAGGTATTCTTCAGAATGAAAGCATAAATTACGTTCAGGCTGTTACAAAACAGAAAGTCATAAAAATCATATACTACCTCACAAAGCATTGAGATTTCAAAATTTGCTTCAGATATAACTCTAGTTACCTCTTTGCACAGTTACACTCACTTTTAGGTCATATCCTGAGAGAAAGTCATTTCAGACTTATACAATAGCAGAAACACCAAATAGTACAACACAGCATACAAAATTGTATACACCAAAACACATATACACAGGCTGCCTTTGCTTGGCTTGGCCCTAATGTGCTTGGTTTCATTTACAGTGGTTTTAATTAAATAACACCAGGACCTAACAACATTTCAGGTTTCAGTTCCCACATTATAATCATGATGAGTAACTGCATTCAGTACCGACTTAGCTGCTAGCCCTTCAGTCTACAAATCCCGATGTCAATTACAGACGTTCATCAACGTCAGTGCCCTCTCACAACTAGCTAAAAGTTAGCTGGCAATTCATCACCATGATTCTGTTAGTTTTCAGACAGGAATCTTGCAGTGGTTTTGTCTCCCAGTGATATCCTTAAGTAACATTTCTACACAAGTGGACAGTTCGAAGAGGAAGCCCCTGGTAAATCTGTAAGTACAGTCAGGAAACGCACAGGAATGCTAGAAGTGAGAATGAACTGTAAGTGGAGATCTAGGAGAAATTGACTGTGGGAAATGGTCATGGCTGCTGGTTCAGAGACTCTGGACATAAATCCAGAGAAATGTAGTGAAGGTGAACTTAGGGACATAAATGAGTAAAGGATGAAGATGTCCCCAAGGAAGACAAGTGGATAAAAAACATCATATTCAAGTAACTCAGCAATGTCCCACAACATTGACAGCAAAAAGGCTAAATTGTTTAAAATGGATCAAAACTCAGAAGTGAGAACAATCAGTGTAGATATAGAACACACAAGTACCCTTCAGAGTTATTCTTGGTAAGTCCTTGCCAAGGAGTCAGCTGTCACACAACCTTACACATAGCAACCAAATACTCCCTTCCAACTGGCAATCCTGCTTCTGAGGCAGGCAGTGTAGGGTACACAGAAAGTATATGTGGGACCCAGAAAAGGAGGCATGCAATGGGGCCAGAGATTTCTCTGCTCCACACTTACCTAAGATGTGATCAACTCCTCTGTGTGAAGAGATGAAGGTCACCGTCAGAATAACATTCAGTACTCATTTTAGTTCGTTAGCTACAATAAAAACAGAAACGAAAACCATCAAGGCTCCATTTTTCAATGTGTCAAGTTACAGTGAGCTAAGAAGATGTTTGACTATTCATCATTTTCCTGTACATTGGCAAGTAACAGTGTGGGAGGATTTCTTCCTTAGACCAAAGTTGATAAAGGTCACATAAAAAGTTAAGATTTTCCTATTGATTAGTAAAATCAGTTCTCAGTTTGCTAGATTTTCATGGTTCCAGAGTGCCATTCAGAGGAATGCACATATGTGTGCATAAGCGCGCCTGGGTAGGGAGCAAGGGTATAGGAGCATATTCTCAAGGATAATGAAAACCTTGAAGGATGATTAGATCAAGATATTTTTGCCATATACGCATATTCATACCTATTTTCTTCCAATTGATTAATTTCCATAGCACGTGGTAGACAAACCCATGATTAACATAGGTTTCTTCCGTAAAGTTCGTGTGTCTGCTTTCCTATCTTTCAAGGTGACATCTACACCACTAAAGATGGATTTAACAAGCATATTTTTAGCTCTCCATATGGCTGACTTAATGCTGCTCTAGCTATTACAAGGCACATTAGTTTCTTGCCAGGATGTTTTTATCAGGGAAGTAGGCTTCAGGCCTAGCACACTCCATGATTTTAATGCTCAATACCTTTCTTTGCCTTTTAGAAATCTCTTTTCTTCAGCTTTGTTATTTTCTTACTATCCTTTGTAGGAGACTGTGTTATTTTTATACTTGCTATTTTCAATCAAAAACATTCCTGTGGTATTTCCTTTTAACACTTCTATTTACAACATTTGATTATGTTTTAATTCTCTCCATGAAATCTGCAAGCCCTAACAATTTTGGCATACCTTCTATGTTTAACCTAAGTATTGTGTTCATATGCAGGAGCAGGTCTATGGTCTTCTGCATTGAGAAACTTATCCTGTTAATCCCAATCAAAGTTTTCCCAGCTTTTCTAAAGGGTTTTATACTTCTCATGCTACCCAGATTCTATTTCTCTCTTTGGTATTTTGTGTACAAAACAATAACACTTCATTTAATAATCAATTTTACATTGTCATCAACAGAGTATTTATGCTAGATAACTACCATTTTTAAATAAAAAACTTCTAATGTCCTCTACTACTGACATATATAAATCCTATAATGTACCAGATGAAGAATTTCATTTATTTTATAAAGCTTTTGTGCTCCTTGCTTGTGCTACCATTAAAAGAAGATAAATGACAATAAGATACTGCTTAGAGTTATTATGATTTTATGAACAATCTACAAGGAAACCAAAATTGTGATACATAACTCAGTCCAACAAAAGGCAGTCATCTAAATTGTTCTGGGCACATTTCAGGCTAAGTTTTCACCCTTAGACAGAAACATCAGATCCATCTATAACTCTTTCTGAAACCTATTATCAAATGAGGAAAAATTTCCTAGCGGACTCCCTTATCTTACGACAAGGTTTTGACACTTGCATCAACTAATAATTGTAGCTGTTTCACATAAAAGGTCAGTTTTGACAAATGGCCTCTTGCACATGGTGAAAACATTCTTTCACTGTCAGGCTATGGTTTTATTCAGTAAATGCAATTGTACAATGGAAACCATCTTTGGACGGATCACCGTATAGGCACAGGGCATTTGGAGGAAAGTGTAAAGCTACATCTTTGTCTTAAATTATCTTCCTAAAGACAAAAAGATACACAACTTAGTCTAAGAAGACATAAGTAATAGTTATATGAATTATGAATAAGTCACCCAAGCTATGTAACAATAAGCCCCTGGTTCCAATCATAAGTAGATGAAGGGTAAAAAACCTGATACAATGGAGCAGGATCTTTATTATATGGTCAACAATGGGTAGTGAACATACAAGCAAATGAAACATCTAAAGTAGTGACCTTTTTACAAGTTTGGTTGGCAAATTCACATGTGTGGCTTTTTCATTTATGATTGAGAAACAAACCATCAATGTATATAGATATGTTCTTCTCTAGTCCCTGAATATTTCTAGTAATTCATTGTTAAATTTTTAGAAAATTATCCCTGCCATTAGAATTAATTCAAGTGCTTTTAGGACTTTTTATGTAACAATGTAGTAACAGGTTCCTTAGACAAGAATTTGTTGTGTCACATGTAAGAGGAGCTAAGTCATCATTTAATTGACAAGTAGGAATTTGTATTCTAGGATCAAGAATAAATCCATCAAAGTAAGTGTTTATTTGAATGTCTATTACATGCTTAGCATAGTTGCATCGTATGGGGAATAGGGAAGAAAAGAATTGTGTCCCATGCAAGTTAGTATGATAAAATGTACTATTACACTAAGGGCTACACAACTGTGCCAAATAACTCAACAACTAAAGGAAGAGGAAGATAAATAGGAGAGGGGACCAGATGGAGTCCACCTAGCCCAGGATATTGGTTTTCATTTTTGCCATCACAATTTACTAACACTTGGATAGTTAAGGGGAGTGCTTGCTGAAAACCATGAAAGAGGAAGATGAAATTATGGACAGTGAATGTACCTCTCGACATGAGAGCCCAGTAAAGAGGAGGGAGCAAGAGGGAGTATGGGTGGGTGAGGGAGGCCCAAGAACCTAAGGAGAAGAGGGAGGAATGGGGAGAAGGATTGATAAGCAAAATGTAAAATTAAGAGAGGCATAGAAATCTAAGTAAGTACAAGGAGAAAAGAGTATTCTTAGAAGGCAGCAATAACATGAAATGTCATTTGAGACCTTCTCATCTAGTAATGAAGTTCTGAAACCATTGCTGTATTTACTGTCAAAGTGTGATTTTAGATAAGCCTTGGAATGAGTAGAGTAGATGAATGCTGCAGGGAAAGTAAGCATTTGACAATTCAAAATATTAGAACAGTCATCTAGGGAGAAAGCAAGACTCCTGATTTTTAAAAAATAAGCATTATCATAGCAACAAGAGCTGTAGTCACTAAGATAGATGACCAAGAAGGAGGATTAGAGCTAACCCTTCAAGAAATACTGTAGTTGAAGCCAATGAATAAGAAATGAAAGGAGTATTAAAAAAAGACCAGTACAACAGGCTGCTGCAAAAATCAAGGATGAGGCATTTTTTTACTAGACTGACCTGTCTCATTGTATCAGATAATCAAAATCAAGTCAAGAAAAATGAGGCTAAGTCAACGAAAATAAAAATAGGAATTTGAAATGTACATAGTTTCTGCAAAATTTTGGAGGGGCAAAGCGTGAGGAGCATGAGAAAGAAATACAAGGTGAATTCAAGATTTACCCATGAAAATGCAGGAAAGGGAGCATCCAGACTGGATGGCCATTAAAACTATGGAGTTCTATTGGCTCGGTTCAGGTCCCAAGGTGTCGCTGCTCCACTTGCTGCTTCTGTAATATGGACAATTTAACCAGCCAGTTTTCCTCATCTGAGAAGATGACACAGATATGACATCTATTTCATAAGGCTGTTATGAGAATTAACTAACCCAGGAAATACACTAAAGCATGTCTTGGCCATTTGTCATTATAGTACTACATTGCTAGGCTACTTATATTGAAAAGAGTCAAAATGAAGGAAGAGAACATGCCAGCAAAGAAGGAGTCATATTCCAGGGATGAGAATCTTGATGCTAGCCTGATATTATTGCATTGAACCTTTGGAGTCTTTGGACCAGACTAATTAAGGTTGGCAGTTTTCATAGATTTCTCATCTTGTACTTAAAATTTTTGCCATAAAGAAATAAATCATGAAGATGTAGGATTTAGGATAAAAAATTTTTAATTTTCCACATAAGAACCTTTTCAAGTGAGTATATCTGGGACTCGCCAATGGAGAAGAAATTGGTCGTATGACAGTTGTTTGATTTCTTCTACTTCATCAAGAGCTTTACAAAATAATTTTATCATAATGCCATTCCCAACCTGCTCAGCAACAAAGTAAACGACTCAGTCTCTTTTTTCTTGTAACCTAAGATAATGGGCAAAGATGAAACAATAAAGGTAACTGACAAATGACATTTTCTCTTCTAAAAAAATCAATAGAAGTGGAAGGGTCTCCAAGGGATTCAGGAATATCCCAGCTCTGGCATAGAATCTCACAATCCTGTGTTACAGCATTTATTTTTCTTATTTTATATTTATTGGGACATCAGATCTACCTAAAATTTGAGTGTTTTTTGGTATGCACACTGCTTAGTTTCCTCAACAGTTTAGTGATGGCAGGATACCATGAAACCTAAAAACCAGAGGCCTTCATCCCAATGCGGGTGAATTTCCATTAAAATGGCCCCAAGGAAACCAAGGACCTACACCTTATCAGGTTTTGTATTGTGTGGTTGTTTAGATTTTAAAAAAGTGATCAAAAGCCAACTCAAAGTTACAACAGTCAAGGTATATAGTTTTGTTCTTTAAATAGGTCTTTGGAAAAGGTTTAATTTTAGTGCAGAACAACTGAGGAGCTTACAAATACATTGCTTTGTTTTTAGATGTGCAGACAACAGGACCCTTGCTCTTATACTGGACTGGAATACCCAATTATTAGCAATTTACGCCAGATGGAGATCCTGCATGTTAAATAACATTCTCTTGATTATTATACTTTCCAGTATGTGAGATTATAAGCCTAACTAATTCAATGAATGCCGTCAACAGATTGTACAATGGGTCATTTTCACTGTGGGGCGTAAGGGAATTACTAAGAAAGTTGACAAGCACAGCATCTTAGAAGACAATCTAGTAAATTTGACTAGTGATACTTGCAAAGTCAAATGTATTCAAACAAACAGTGTTTTCTATACATATAGTGACATGGGAAATCTTAGGCCATCCCCTGAGAAAACATACTGAAGATAACCAGCTAAAAAACAAACAAACAAACACTCTGATGCTCTGCAATAAGAGAGACCATCTAGGTATTTAAATTAAAACAAACCTGTCAATAAAGAAGACTTTTTTAACTTAAATTCAAGTTAGATGGACAAGTCAGTCTTGTCTTCAGTAGAACCCAGGGATTCATCTCTCACATATGACACTCAGTGTTCTTGCAACAAGTGGCCTCCTTAAAGCCCATCACCCATTTATCCCACCCCCTCCCATTCTCCCTCCAGCAATCCTCAGTTTGTTCTCCATATTTAAGAGTAGCTTAGGGTTTACTTCCCTTTTAAGAGCAGCATTCTTAACCAAAAGCCAGACAATACTGTGAGCAAGTACATGTAGCCATCATTTAATTGATCAGGAGTGAAGGCAGGGCTCTTGTCTGCCCTTGTATATGGGCTCCAGCGATGCAGGGAGTCCCAATGCCCATTCAAGCAAATCTCCCCATTGGGTCAAGATGCAGAGAGAGCCTATAAATCCTTGGTCCCAGAACCATTACCGAGCCTTCTCTGAGCCATCCACATTGCTCTCTGAAGCCTTAGCTATGCAAACAGCCATCAAAAGCAATCAGAGAAGTTTGCCAGAAGCTGTCCCGATCATTGGTTATAATTAACCAGTTTGCTTACACAGTTAGGCTGTAGGGTGTTTGATCAGAGAATCTGGAAGAGAGAAGGCTTTCTCTCCCTAAATTTTCATGGCTTCAAGCTCTCTATCAGTCTTTTAAGGATATACAATGCATGGCCCAGGTAGTGTTTTAAATTTCTAGTAACCACATTAAGTAGTTAAAAGTGAAATTTTGTAATTTATTTTTTCCAGCCACATAGGTTTTATCCTGAATATATGTAAAACGCATTTTTCCTACCAAGTCTTCTGAAGTCGATGGATATTTTTTACTTAAAGCACATGTGAATGCAAGCTAACCTCATTTAGGAACACACGGGTGGCTCAGGTCATGATCTCACCATTCATGAGTTCGTGGCCCACGTCAAGCTCTCTGCTGTCAGTGTGGAGCCCACTTCAGATCCTCTGTCTCTCTCTCTGCCCCTCCCCCACTCTTCACTCACTCTCTCAAAAAATAAACTTAACCACATTGCAAGAGATAGGTAACAACATATGGTTCATGGCTATCCTTTAGAACAGCACAAGTATTTATGGTCCCCTACATCAGAGTGTCCCTTTTTATTTTCTTATCATTCCTCAAAAATGGAGTAGTGAGTAGATAAAAGATTATAAAGAAGTTACTACGGAATAAATGAAATAAAAGGAAAGGTGTGAATATCTACTGAGTGAAACTTTGTAGAGACCATGAAAACATGAAAGTTTCTATTGGGGTACTCTTGATTTAAGCTCATGTAGTCCTCTCCCATTCTGGAGTTAGAGCCCCACACGGAGCTCCCTGGTAACAGTGCGGAGGCTGCTTGGGATTCATCCTCGCTGCCCCTCCCCCTGCTCATGCACGCATGCCTTCTGTTTCTGTCTCCGTCTCTCTCTCTCTCTCTCTCCCTTAAAATAAACTTTAAAAAAAGTTTCTATCCGATTCCAGATGTTTCACCAAATCCATAGGGCCAAAATTACATTTAGACAATTGGTTACAACATTTACTTTTCATCAGCAATAATAAAAGCTACTCTGTAATTTAACTTGTTAATTTAATTAACATAGAAATCACAGTAGTTGTTTTAGAACCAACTTAATTTTGAATCCTGAATTATATGGAGTTTATGTCAATACAGATCTAATTGTAAATGATACATTTTTCTTCTGCTTTTTTATAATAAATTCTACTTTAATTTCTTTTACTTATCAAAAATCTATCTCATCATTGTTTTTGTCACTTCGTAACTTTGGCTTAGATTTCATTTCTTAAAAATCTTATTAACAGGTTAAAAAAATTGTTAAAATATTATTCCTCTTTTTGCCTATTCTCTATCTGGGAATAAAAATACTTGATTTTTCTTCCTGATATATATTCAGGTTTCATAGATTTGTAATACCATTTTTTTTTTACAGTATAAGTATTTTTTGGGTTTAATTATTCCTAATTTCAAACTAAATTCAAATGCAAGGAAAAGGCCAAAAGTGAATGGTAAACCTTTTTTTTAAAAAATCTATAATTAAAATAATAGTCTTTTTCTTTTTTTAATTTTTTTTTTTTTTTGAGAGACAACTTGAGCAGGGGAGGGGTATAAAAGAAGCAGGAGAGAGAGGGAGACACAGCATCTGAAGCAGGCTCCAGGCTCTGAGCTGTCAGTACAGAGCCCGATGCGGGGCTCGAACCCACGAACCGTGAGATCATGACCTGAGCCGAAGCCGGATGCTCAACCGACTGAGCCACCCAGGCGCCCCAATAATAGTATTTTTCTAAAGTTTGGCTGTACTTTCTTTGGCAGTCTAACCAGGACTAAGCATCTGGGAATGTTTTATGTACAATGTACGTATTATATTTAATAGCCTAGATTCTTAAAACAAGCGTCCATATTTTAATATATTCTCAATCTAGTTTCCCACTCTTACACTTAGAGCATAAAATGATTCATTTCTATTCACTTCCCCCCAATATAGTACATTCCTCAGCTTCCAATATTTGGTACCATGCTTCCCTGTCACTGAATGCTCTTCATTTAGGGTAATTCATTTCTACCCATCCTCCAACTCCTACAAACAATTCTTCTTTGGTAAAGTTTTTTTTTTTTTTTTCCAGAGCACTCCAGCTAAGAGCAATGTCTTTTTCCTATGATCTTCTTCAACACTTATTACAAATAATGCAGTTGTTTTAAGTGGGATTAAAAAAAAAAAAAAACCTCTAACGAAGCAAAGAATAAAATGAACTTCCCTCATGTTGATTGCAGGTGTTATTGGATGGATAGAAGATCACTCATAGGAGCCAAGCCTTCATGAGCACACTGGGACCAGGGATGAACATGCAGCTGTCTGTAGCTGGGACCATCACACCCACTTCTATATGCACTTCGACAGTATGTATCAATTGTGAGCATTCGAATCTCCTAACAATTGGGCCTCAGTGTCCCAGTAGAGACATCTGATTAGCCAAGATCAGCTTCCAGTTAGTTAGCTGTAGATGGTGGAGAAAAACGATCTAGCAGAAGTATATCAACTAGTGTAGAATGGAAATGCAAGCACAGTGCGCAAGAAAAAAAAAATGTCTCTTCCCCAGGACACAAGGATGGTATTACAGAGGTCAAGAAGATGATGGGTAAATATACTATGATCTTGGCTAACTCTTTAATATGTTGAACTAATGTATCCTTAGTTATTAACTTTCTACATGGAAGCAATTTTCTCTTTCAAGTCAAAATTTATGAAGAGTTTTCTATTTCTCAGTATCTTATATCTTTTACATAATAGGAACCTAATTAGTTTTTTTTCCATTTATTTCCTCTAAGTGTTAGCAAGTGTTTTCTTTTTACTATAATGTGAACATCCTTCAATAAATCTAAGATTGCGTTTCCTAGTATGCACATGTAGACATGTATTTTTCCTATTTTTATACATATCTCAGTTATGTTCAAAAGGAGTACATATACCTGCTAGGCCCTGGTACAGAAAGATGTAGAATATGTCCCTGCTCTCAAGTCTAGTGATTCTGTTTTGTAGTTTGGGAAAATAATGACTATAATAAGTCATGGTATAACAGCTTGTATTTTAAAACATCACTAATTTTGTTTCCAGAAGGTTAGAATGTCTAGGGCTTGACAGAAATTTGTGAAATCAAAAAGGGAAAAAAAATCTCATAAAAGCAAACATCTAAAGACTGTTACTTTAGTCGTCATAGTACAAAAAAATAGGGCATTATTTCCTTACCATTTTTATATGCAGTTAACTATAAATAACCTCACTTCTAATTATATTCCCCAAAATGAGAAGTAAAAATAATGTTCAGCATGTCATATATATATCATTGTCTTGTCTTGGTGTCTGATTTTTATGAAGCCACTTTTGAAGAAGTCTGTAGAGTAATATTTGCCTTATTTCTTCATTTATATGCTAGTGGTTGAGTATCCTCTATGCTCAACTATAATCCTAAGCATTTCTGGAACAAGATACATGAGAAATATATATAGTGCACCTTAAACAATGAACTTTTCCATTGGCATAATGAGCTCTATTTGCAAAAGACTATAATACCAGATGATCTATGAAAATCTGTATTAGATAGTTTGAAAAACTTCAGAGTTCATAGAACAAGTTAGATAGGCAGTTTTAAGTGGAAGAAAAGTTCAGAGGACAGTAGGTTTACTGTGCTCAGGGAAATTCTCTTAGATGTCATTAAGAGTTAAGTTGGATTTAAAGGCCCCCTTCTGCTTATCTAGTATCTTGTACTGGTCACTCTCTTGTACTGGTCACTCCTTACCTCCTTTATCCTCCTCTCCAAGAAAATCACCACAAAATCATGCCTTGACAAGGGGAAGAAAGCAAAAAATAAACTACTAGGACTTCAGCAAAATAAAGTTTCTGCATAACAAAGGAAACAACCAACAAAAGTGAAAGACAGCCTACAGAATGGGGGAGGATGGCAAATGACTTATCTTATAAAGGACTAATATTCAGAATATATGAAGAACTTATTAAACTCAACACCAAAAAAGCAATCCAGTCAAAAAATGGGCAGAGGACCTGAACAGTTTTCCAAAGAGAAAATGCAAATGGCCAATAGACATGTGAAAAGATGCTCAAGATCACGGAAAAGCACATCAAAACTACAATGAGCTATCACTTCACACCTGTCAGAAGGGCTGCAATTAGCAACACAGGAAATAGCAGGTGTTGGCAAGGACATGAAGAGAGGAGATCCCTCTTATCCTGTTGGAGAGAATGCAAACTGGGGCAGCCACTCAGGAAAACAGGATGGAGGTTCCTCATAAAGTTCCAAGTAGAACTACGCTCTGATCCAGTGATGGCCCTACTAGATATTTACCCAAAAGATCCAACAACAATACCAATTCAAAGGGATACCTGCACCCCACGTTTATAGCAGCATTATCAACATTAGCCAAATTATGGAAAGAGCCCAAATATCAACTGATGGATAAATAAAAAATAGTACAGAATATTGTCTGTATTATACACATACAAATACATAAGTGTGTATACATTTATATATACACAATGGAGTATTACTCAACCATCAGAATTAATGAAATCTTGCCATTTGCAATGATGTGGATAGCGTTAAAGAGTATTATGCTAAGTGAGACAAGTACTGTATATAATTTCACTCATATACAAGTACTGTATATAATTTCACTCATGAACATGGTGAATAGGGTAAAGCAAACCAAGAAACAGACTCTTAACTCTGGAAAAATAACTCATGGTTAAAAGAGGGGTCTTGGGCAGAAGCGATAGGTAAAATGGGTGATGGGGATTAAGGAAAGCACTGTGATGAGTAAGCACTCTTTGTTCTTGGTGCCATAAAACTGCCAATATCCTTCAAGGTTCAATTCAAACTGAGTTTGAGTTTCTAACTCAAGTATTTGCCCAGTCCTGTAGCAGGGAATGTCATTACCAGGAGACCTAGTCTCTGCCTTCAATACATTCATTCAGAAACCAATACAGAGAGAATTGTCACACAGCTGTAATAGAGATAGACACACAATTCTGTAACATTGGAATTGAGTTAGACATAGCTTACTTGAAATTGAATTAGACTGGATGGTGGTAAAGCAAGAGAAGACTTCACATATAAAGGTACAATTGGCTTAAGATTTTCAATATTGAGTGTCCCAGGCAGGCTATCCTAGACATGAATATTAAATGTTATAAAGATACCTGGAGCACAGTGTGTAAATGGGTTGCAACCAACCGCCATTGATAGGATGAGTCTCAAACCAAAATATTCGCCACCAATTTGGCCCACCAAGGTGCATCCTAATGGGGAGGATATAGACTAGAGGAAAGCCAAGAAGCTCACCTGTTCAGATCACTGGAAAAGTCTTTGTTGCTATCCCTATTTAAAATGTCATGTTGAGCAAAATTTTAGCATGGGTAGCTTCTTTTAAATTTTGACCATGCTATATTAGAAGAGGTAGTGTGGAGTATGCTGCAGAAAGACCTTTAGAGCATAGCCATCTGGACAGGATAATGAATCCATACCACTGAAATTTTTCTTCTACAGAGTACATTCCATAGTTTTACTCCATTGATCCTGACAAAAACTCTTGAGGTTAAATATTTTCTTCCAAACTCCGGTTTAAAAATAATGTTGGAGTTTAAATACTTCTGATCTCTGGAAGCATAACTGATTGGAAAATAAGATCATAAATCACTGTCACTGATAAGACATTACCTGTGAATCCCAAGTTATTAATGTGAGATTTTTCTCAATTTGTAACCTATGTAAAAGGGATTTGCTATTTTCTCTAGAGACTGAATGCAAAAAACAGCAGAAATACTACATTCAGTTGACTGAGCAAAGGGTTACCTTCTTGAGTTTTTTAATGAAAATGACCTGTAGATTCTAGATCAAGATCTGCTTAAACACTATGGGCATAGATTTGTTTAACCATTCATTGTGTTTCTTTAGTAGTACACTGTTTTCAATTGCCCAGAACTTTTTCAAGAAAAAAATTCTATTATCTACTCTAAATATTAACCTATTAAAAGTGAAGGTTTTAAAATCTTAATATGGCACTAACAGTTCAATATTTAAATCTTGCTAATGCATTCTACTAATACAATGATAGTTTTACATCAAGTTAGAATTTAATAAATTTTATTTTAACCATGAACAATCTAAGCAAAAAAAAAAATCAAATTTTGTAATGAAATTACATATAGATGGGACCCAAAATCTAGCATTTCTTCTTCACCATTGGAAGTACCATACTTGTACCAATTGTTGAGGGATTATCACTCCAGGGACATTTTTCCCCCCATCTAAACTCAGTCTTTCTCCCTGCACCTGGAGCTGGCATGGCCATCAGAGCTCCTAAACCTTGTCACTGATGCAAGTGGTCGTCAGGGATGCAAGTGGTCGTCAGGGCTGAATTTGTGAGGGCTGGGGGACAACTGTAGTGGTGGCATAAAGAGATGAACAACCCAAACTCACTCGAAGAGCCATACAGAAACATCAGTCAACTGCTGTGCAACCAACTACCCCAGCACTTAGAAGCTATAAATCATCATTGTTATCTCTCCATTTCTATTCATCACGAGTTCAGTAAAGGCCTATGAGACTCTTTCATTGCTGTTCCACAGTGTTGGATAATAGGAAGAAACTGAAATCCAGGCCTGGAAACATCTGGAGGCTTAGTCACATGTCTTCTCATAGATGTTGATGTTCAGCTGGGGGACCAGGTGGGTCTGTCAGCCAGAATATTACTGGAAGTGATCTTTCCATTCTAAGAACAAGCCTTCCAGGGAAAACATAGCCAGGTAGAGGCCATACTGCTGCTCATGGCCAGGCCCCAGAAGCCACACATCGTCTGCTATATTCCATTGGTCACAGGAGTCACAGAAGCCCATGCAGGTTTGGGGGCAGGGAACACAGACCACACCTCTTGATGGAGGCATGCCAAGATTAAATCACCTGCATATACCATATGTATTGTTCACATGTGGGTCTATTTTTCTAATCATGGCTATACACACACATTCTTCTTTAAGAAAAATTAGAAACAAGACACTGTGCTGATGGTATTCTGATTGTTTCCAAACACCTGAGAAATAAATCACATTAATTTCAACTGCATTTTATTCTCTGTACCAAGCCATGTGGTCTAAAATATGCCAATACCAATATGGCACCCAGAAGCTTCTCTGAGATTATTTTGAATCATATGCTCTTGATAATGTTTCTATCAAAGTCTCTGGGTTTCCATATTTACTGGTGAAATTTAGGAGCACAATTTTAATTTCTCCTCTAATAGAATCCCATGGACACTATCCTATTTGTCTTTCTCCTTCAGGATCCCGACCTCTCACCCTGCCCCAGCAGAGTCACATTCAGTTGTGGATGAAGGCTTAATATGACTTGAGCTTTTGAGATGGACCACAAACTCTCTCCTCTTTGCAATCCATGCATTCCAGAACGACCCAAGGACACGGTTTCTCAGCACAAAATCATCCATAGAAAACAGTAAGTGAGAAGCTGCTGTTAGAAGTGCCGAGATTTCAGGGCTACATATTGCTGGAACATGACAAGTCATCACCGCATGCCCTGTAAAATGGTCACTTGCTGTGGCTAAAGCAGCCTTTCTCTAAGCTAGTTAATGCCGAATCTGAAGCTTCTCTCCAGAATAGTGTTTGTAGTAACTGTTGTCAGACCATCACCTTAGGGCATCACAGACAAATAATCACTTATATATTCCTCGCTAAATACAGTTCTGTGTACTGACAATTATTAAGAGAGTATATCTTTTTTGTCAGAAACATAATTATATGTCTCAGTAACAAGGACTTCACAGTTAGTACCACTTTTCTCTGAAAATGTCCAATGATCTAATTTTTTAACCACTTAATAGAGCTCTAGATATTATAGCCAAGTTACTGAATATTTTAGGTTTAAAAAAAAAGTGTCATTGTACATGTGTTTTTAAGTGATTCAAAATGGTCTTAACTGCCAGTTGGGCCAAAATAGATCATGTCAGGACCTTATCTACACAATGCAGGCAACTATTAAATAGCCTTCTAAGTTAAATTTACCTTCTCTAGTTGCTAATAACTGAGTGAAGCATATGAAAATCACAGCCATTATATTTGATATTGTATATTAATTGCTTTAACATGTCAATTTCTCAGATATGCTATGTATAATATACATCACTTAGTAATGAAATATCAGATAATGGTAAAGATATCAAATTTCTCACTGGATTCATTAATCAGGTTTCTTTACTGTAATTTAATTTTCATGTTTATCAAATCTGCTACCTCCTTTTGACAACGTGCAAAAAGGCTTCTCACAGCGTTAACAGAAGAAGTAAGAAAGTGCTATGGCTTAAAATCAAGGGTGCTGGCCATGCAAAGTGCAGCATATGGGATTAGACAACATTGGGAATGTGAACAAATATTTGTGTATCTTCATGTGACTTATCTGACTATATCACTCTATTCTGAGGGCACAAAACTTTATAAGAGACCAGGCCTAAGCATAACTTTTGGAATCTAGAAAACCAATGTTGGGGCACAGGCAATTAATATCTAAGACAAAACAAGCAATGTAATTTATTAAGTATTTCTTGAACTAGCCTCATGTAGTGCATGTACTAGTATATTTTTAAGTTGAGGATTTCCCCCCTTTAAGTTTTAGGTATTTAAATGTTTAGATATTTCAACTAAGCATCCTCCTTAAAAGTGGAAGATTGAACTTATAGCCTCTCATTAATTATTACAGTTACTGATAGTTGCTTGTGTATTCTAGTTGTATAAAGACAAATAAAAAATAAACATAGCTGTCTTCCTCTATGTTAAGTTTTGTTACAAATTCCCATTTCCAATTTTTAATCATGAATGGGAATATAAATATGCCTTCATCCATGGTGAAGATGGCTGGTCCTAAACTGCACCGTTAACTTCAAATGTGACTTAAACCCAACCATATCAAACTAAATATAAAGGACAGATACTGTAAAAGGCAGAGATTGTTATATTATAAAAAGGCAAGTCTCAACTTTATGGTGCTTAAAACAAATACACTTTCCACATTAATACCCAAGAAGATAAAGAGCAAACAGATGGTCATGGTTGACCACTTTAATCAAGGTAAATCTACTAGAAGTACAGTAATAGTAGGCAAAGGAGATTCCAGAAAAATAGAACTCAATGAAGAGATCAATTCATAAAAATCCTATACTTTACATACTTAACAAGTCTTTAAAACACGCAAAGCAAAAACTGATAAAAACAGCAAGGAAAAATAGACATTTCCAGAACTACTCTACCAATTGTTACTACTGTACCAATATATGATCAACACATATAGAAAATCTGGAGTTATATGGATCAGTTCCATAACACTATGAACCAAATCAACTCGACTGACAATTTTAGAACACTCTCTCGATTCCTTAGAATACACATTCTTTTCAAGTGCATATTGAACATTTACTAAGATAGACCATACCACAAGTGTCAAGAAATTTTTAAGGATTAGATTCATACAAGCTATATTCTCTGACCACAAAAGAATTATAAATCATTAACAAAGATCTCTGCAAAATCCTTAACTGGAAACTAAACAACACTTTTAAACAACATATGATATTAATGCAAAAATCAAAAAAGAAATGAGAAAGTACTTTAAACTGAAAATAAATAAAATATATGAATAAATAGACTACCACTAAGCCATACAAAGGCAGAAATTTAAAGCATGAAATTGTATTAGAAAACTCAAATTCATGACTTCATGTTCCATCATCAGCAATTAGAAAAAAGCAAATTAAACCCAAATCAAGTAGAGGAAAAATAGTATTCAAGTACATATAAATAGAAAAAGAGACAATGGAGAGGGAAAAAGAAAAAAATATTTGTTTACTAAAACTGGCTGTTAGAGAAAAGAAAATCCAATTAGATTTAGTTAGAATGGCCAATGGAAGAAAAAAGGGGTAGACAGGTCTTCAACTGTATTTCAAATAGCAGAGTATGTAACTACTGGCTTTATTCTACAAATACAAAGAGGATTTTGAGAAGATTATGATCAATTTTCTGCCCAATATTTTCAACAACTCTAGTGATAGGATAATGACAAATTCCTTAGGAGACAAAAGACTTAACTCTAGCAGCTCTGTATTTATTATAGAAAATGAGCTTGTTATTTGAAAAACTTTCCCACAAGTGTTATGGAATACTTCTCAATATGTCTATGAGGCCAAAACTAGACATTATATAGGCAAAGCTACAGACTAGCAGTCTTTGAAGAACACAGAAATATCAATTCTAAATAAAAGAAGTTATCATACAAAAAGGTAAGTATATTAAAAATAGGTATCGTGAGCAGGAACACAAGTTTGGTTTTACATTTGAAGCTAAGTCGGTACTCTTAACCATATTAACAAACTATGTAAAATTATAAAATAATCTTATTGAACTTAGAAATAGCATTTGATAAAAGCCAAAATTAATTCCTGATAAAATTTTTCAGCAAGGTTGAAATAAAAGAAACTATTATAATTAATGGTGAGATCTGCTAAGATCTGGGAAAAGACAAACACCTCTTACCCCATCATGTAATACTGAACTGGGCATTGTAGCCAGTACAATAAGCCACAGAAAAAGGGATAGAAGTTTCATTACTTTTGGTTTATTCACATGTTTATCATACATGTCAAATGTCACATGTGCTACATGTGTCCAAGTTGAAGATCCGAGACAATCTACCAAAAAAGCTACTAAAAGTACTAAATGGATTAGTAAGGTTGCAAGATAGGTGATCAATAAAGAATTGAATTTGCAAATACTAGCAATGAACAACTGGTAATGGAAATTAGGTAGTATTTATGGTAGTTTCAAAAACCTGAAATTCTTACACATCAATTTGACAGATGTGCAAGACTCGTGCACTGAGAACTATGAAACGTCACTAAAATATAAGAATACCCAAGTAAAGGAGAGCCATACCATTCCTCTTTCTTTTATAGTTTATCATCACAGTGTTTTCCACACAACACCCAGTGCTCTTCCCCACAAGTGCCCTCCTCCGTGCCCATCGGCTCCCTTCCTCTCTCCCCCTCCCCCATCAGCACTCTGTTCTCAGTATTCAAGAATCTCTCATGGTTTACCTTCCTGCCTTTCCCACAACTATCTTTTTCCCTCCACCCCTCCCCCATGGTCCTCTGTTAAGTTTCTTCTGCTCCACTTATGAGTGAAAACATATGGTATCTGTCCTTTTCTGCCTGACCTAGTTCACTTAGCATTACACTCTCGAGGTCCATCCACGTTGCCGCAAATGGTCAGATTTCATTCTTTCTCATTGCCATGTAATACTCCATTGTATAGATAAACCACATCTTCTTGATCCATTCATCAGTTGATGGACATTTAGAGTCTTTCCATAATTTGGCTATTGTTGACAGTGCTGCTATGAACATTGGGGTACATGTGCCTGTATGCCTCTGTACTCCTGTATCCCTTGGGTAGATCCCCAGCAGTGCTATTGCTAGATCATAGGTGAGTTTCATTGTTAATTTTTTGAGGAACCTCCACACTGTTTTCCAGAGCGGCTGCACCAGTTTACATTCCCACCAACCTTACAGGAGGGTGCCCGTCTCTCCACACCCTCGCCAGCATCCATAGTCTCCTGATTTGTTCATTTTAGCCACTCTGGCTGGCGTGAGGTGGTATCTCAGTGTGGTTTTGATTTGTGTTTCCTTGAGGATGAGTGACACTGAGCATCGTTTCATGTGCCTGTTGAGCCATACCATTTTTTATGAGTCAGATGAGTCAGTGTTAGGATGTCTATTTCCCTAAAATTTATCTATAAATGTGATGAAATCCCAATTCCAACATGATTTTTCTGAAAATTAAAAAGATTATCCTATAATTTGTATAAAAATCCAAGTAACTTAGATTTTTTAAAATTATTCTGAAAGAATTAGAGAACACTGACTAAAAGATTTTTAAAATCACATTAATGTAACACAACAGTGTGTTTCTAGCCCCGTGTCAGCAGACAACACCTCAGTTTACCAGCACAGGGAGCCCAGAAATGGATCCAAACATGTGCCCAGCTGATCTGACGGAGGTTCAAAGGCAATAGTGTTTTCTGTGACCACTGAGAGAAGTTACACATCTATACACAGCTAAAAGTGAATTTTATTCCCTATCTTATATAGTATACAAAAACGTTACTAAAATGGATCACAAACTTAAGTGTAAAATATATATATGTGTATATACGTGTGTATGTATATATATGCATATATATGCATATATATAGATAAACAGAAAAATCAGAAGTTATTTTCACAAATCTTTGTTAAATATGAGACAAAACCATAATACATGTAATAAACTGATAATATGGTCTTAATCAAAATTTACTTTTTCTAATCTTTGTAAGATAAAGTTAATTAAAATAAAATGGTAAAGCACAGTCTAGGGGAAAATTTTCCCAAGTCATGTATCTGATAAAGATATCCCACCCACAATAGATAGACAATGCTTACACCTCAGTAACAACAAATTATTTCCCACAGAGAGACAGTATTTGAACAGATATTTCACCCAAGAACAAACATGGAAGCAAAAACACATGAAACAACACTCAACATCGATAGTCATTAAGCAAATATGAATTAAACTCACAATGATCTACTATAACACACCTTATAGAATGTCTAAAATTAAAATGCCTGGCAATGCTAAGGATAGGTGAGGATGTAGATGAACTAGAACTTTCATACACTAATGATACCAATGTAAAATAGTACAACCACTTTAACAAGTTAACAGCTTCTTAAGAAATTCAACATGCACCTACCATATGATCCAACCATTTTACTTCTAGGTATTTACCCAAGAGGAAAGTGTATACATCCACGCAAAAAATGGTTCACAAAATGGTGAATGCAGATTTGCAGTCAACACTGGGAAACTCCTGGGTCCCTTCATCAAAGATGAACAAATTTCAGCATATAACTATATGAAAGATTACTCAGCAATTAAAAAATTAAGTATTGATATCCATAAGAACATGCACAAATCTCATATTTATTATGCTGAAAAAAAGCCACACTGTCATTTCATTTACGTAGGTTTCTGTAAAAGACAACAAATAGACACTGACAGAATCAGTTCATTTGTTGCCTAGAAATGGGAGAAAAGAGAACAACAGTATTACCAAGGGGCCTAAGAAATCTTGGGCGATTGTGTGCACATTCACTCTCTAAAATGTGGTGGTGATTATGAATACACAGAGATGTCAAATTATTTCCTTGATGATTTATGCATAGCTTACAGCATATCAGTTAAACTTCATAACAAACTCTAAAGCTCATGGGCCATTGTTCAGGATGTTAATTAAAATATTGACGGTAGTAAAGATCAACAGTATGAACAAGTAGAACTGAGAATGGCTATACTAAGTAAATCAAGTAAAATAAACCTGTGTTATTTTCTGTTTTGTTGGGTGTGAACACCAGAGATAAGCAAATCTATATATTTGAAGGGGATTATGTGAATGCTTGAATCTTACTGCTATTGTGTTTGATCTGCAAATTCAAAGTAAAATAAAACTGTTTTTGGAGGTATTCTAAAGTGTTCATCAAATGACCATGAAGAAGATAAAGTGGGAAAGCAGTATCATCTGGAGCAAAGAGGTTACTGAGAATAATGGATTTGCAATGGTTTTTATACCCATGTGAAAATAAGACATGAGTACTTTATAAAACTTTCCCTTAAGTCAAAAATCCTGTAAATGTATAGATATATTATTTAAATTAAGTGAATCTGGAAAAAAATTTATTTGGTTCTAGGAGGACCTAGAAGACTGAATCTTATATGGAAATTTTTAAATAAAAAGTTTGAGTTTTAAAGAAATGAAGCTTACTAGCTAAAGCTATATTGATAATAGCTATAGTAAAATCAAACTGCAATCCCTTAATCCAAATTCAAATCTGTTTGCAGTGTGTCATTTGAAATTTATTGGTGTCTTTGAAGACATTAAAGAATCCATCAAAAGACTGAGGAGTGGTTATTATAGATAATGGTAATTTTGAATGAGTTATGCTAATTTTATCTACTTCAATACTATATTAACTATAAGGTCTAAACAATTATAAAGTTAATATCATAAAAACAATAAAAAAGTTCTCCCTTTTGCACTGCTGATGGAAATGCAAACTGGTGCAGCCACTATGGAAAAAAGTATGGTGATTCCTCAATAGTTAAAAATAGCACTACCCTATGATCCAGCAGTCACACTACTAGCTTTTTATCCAAAGAATGCAACAATGCTGATTGAAGAGCACATGCACCCCCAAAGTTTATAGCAGCACTGTCGACAGTAGCCAAAGTATGAAAAGAACCCAAATGCCCATCAACTAATGAAGGGATAAACATGGAAGCATGTGTATATAATGGAATATTACTCGGCAACCAAAGAGAATAAAATCTTACCATTTGCAACAACATGGTTGAGACTTGCGTTTTTTATGCTAAGCGAAATTTAGAGAAAGGTGTTTTTTTCATTTCATTCAGATGTGGAATTTAATAAACAAACCAGAATAACATTGGAAAGGGAAGCAAAGTAAGATAAAAACAGAGACAAACCATGAGAGACTCTTTTTTTTT
>NC_043700.1:8245451-8247742 GCF_006229205.1 Suricata suricatta | reverse complement strand
AAAAAAAAAAACCCACAGTTCTCTGAATATGCCAGTAGAGACCTTGGATATTGGGCTTCCCTTTACAATCGCCAAAATAAATCATCTTGACTAATTGACTGGGGATAAATTGATCTCTGTTGGTGCTAAAGGTATTCTCCTGAAAAAGTGGAATCTACTCTATCCTTCAAACATGTTTGCCACCACAACGGAAAGGGAATGGGCTCTCTCACATTATTTTTTAGTGAAGATTAATAATACCCACCCCTTTTATACACACTCAGTCCATATCAAGTAATATTGCCACTTATGAACCATCACTACCATATGTTACAAACTAAGCCTCCTGCAAAGGAAAATTATGAAAAAGCAAGTCATACACCTGTATGTGTAGAAAAAGATGTAGTATAGAAAATGATTGCATTGAGCCAGGAGCAGTTTCACATAGGATGATAGTAAAGTCAGAAAGTCTACATAAGTAGTACACAAAGCTATCATATGGGTGATGACTGACGTCAGAGAGGGCAAGATTGGCAAGTTCCCAGTGATATAGCACATGTGTTATTCTAAAGTAGATGGAACCTGAGACTTAGTCAAGCAGCAAACAAGAGGCTAGAAAGAGATGTGACAACCCAGGGAAGAAATAATCACCATAATCCTGCTATCTCGGCCGTAGAGCAGATGCCTTGTCAAGGACACCTCAAAACAAATATTCTATCCGTTGTACTGGCCGTCTTCAGAAACAGATCTTTTTACTTGCTTTAAGCATTTGGCAGATAAGTTCACAGAAAGCCTGCACATTATAAAAATAAAGGGGTTCAGGGTACCTGGACGGCTAAGGCGGTTAAGTGTCCAACTGTTGATCTCAGCTCAAGTCATGATCTCACAGTTCAGGAGTATGATCCCCACATCAGGCTCTACACTGATGGAATGAAGACTGTCTGGTATTCTCTCCCCCTCTCTCTGCCCCTCCCCTGCTTGTGCTTCCAAATGTTCATGCTCACTCTCTCCCTCTCTCTCAAAAGATGCTTAAAAAAAGAGGGGCTCACCTAGTTCTAGGCAAACAGTACCTCTGTTGTGTGTCCCAATCAGACTCTGCTACTTGCTGAAGTTTGCCACTAAAATACATGGGTCAAGTTTTGAAAACTTCCACTAAAGTGGAAATCTGAAATCAACTGCTTTAAACTTGATGGAGATTTAACTCCTCTCCACCAAGAAGACATGAAATACAAAGCCCTACATCTTTTTTCAGAGTGTCCCAAGATCTGTAGTTAATGAGTAACTCAAGGAATACGTGAAGTGGAATAATGTATTCAAGTGTTTTCTTAGTCCTTTCTTTTTCAGACTCATGCTCACTATTGATGTTTAATAGTTGTTCAACCCATGTTTAAAAGCATATTCTGCTTTTTCATATGGATCATATAGTAGCTACAACAAAGGATCCTATCAAAGTCGCATTTGTACATGATATAAAAGTTAAGGACAGAAGTTTTCTTTATTTCCAATATGAACAGTCAATTTCCAGGATCATTTGTTAAGACCCTATTTCCCCTTTGGAATTGCCTTATTGTGTTTGTCAAGGACCAGTTGACCATTTGAATGTAGGTTCATTTCTGACCATTCAGTATGGCTTCCTTGATCTGTGAATCTACCCATAGACTAACACCAAGCTGTTTTCATTACCACAGGTTTCTATCAACATTTTAAGTACTGTATGTCTTTCAACTGTTTTCCAAAATTGTTTTTGCTGTTCTAGGCACATTATGTTACCATGAGAATTTTACAGTCACTTTATTGAGTTATATTAATAAATATTACTGGGATATTGGTATAGATTTTATCAAATCTACAGATAAATTCAGGAAGAATTGGATTTCTTAAAATACTTTCTTCCCATGTACAAACATTTTCCCTCTCCATCTTATCTTTAATTTTTCTCAGCAGTATTTCAGTGTACAATTCTTCGAATGTATTTAAAGTATGCTCCTTAGCACTTGTCATTTGATGCTATCATTGTTTTTAATTTCCCATTTTTGCTGATCGTTTAAATAACAATCGAGATTTCCTTACTAACTTTATATCCTATAGACTTTATTTTCACTAGCAAATCTTTTATATTCTCTAGAATTTTGTACTTGAGATCATGTCATTTGCATACACAGACCTTTTCACTTCTTTTTCAATGCCCATGCATTTTTCTTTGCTTTGCCTGATTGTAGCCGGGATCTCGGGTACGACAAATATAAGCAGTAAGAAGAGAAATCTTTGCCCTCCTCTTACAAGACAGTCATCTTGTCGGTGGGAAGTACAAC
>NC_043700.1:8214169-8245351 GCF_006229205.1 Suricata suricatta | reverse complement strand
AAAAAAAAAAAGGACAGCAGAAACTTCAACAGATGTTTGTACATCTGTGCTCACAGCAGTATTTATAGTAGACAAAACATAGAAGCAGACCCAGTATTCAATGACAGGTTAATGGATTGAAAATATGATATATATAAAATATATAATGTTCTTCAACTGGAAAAAAATTCTGACACAGCTACACCATAGTTGAAACCTGAAGACATTATGCTAGGTAAAATAAGCCAGTATTAGGAAAATTTTTATATAATTCTACTTAGGAGATACTTCATTAAAAATAAAAATAAATAAATAAATAAAGAAGCCCAACAGCAGTTGCCAGGGGCTGGTGTCAAGGACACACACACCCTGACAGTAGTTAAGGCTGTACAAACAGATTTTACCCAGCAACTATTCACAGTTGTGCAAAGAACGGAGTTCCATTCTGGTGTGTGCATAGATGATGCAGGGGTTATAAGGAGAGAATAGGGAAGTGGCAGCCCAGGGGCTTTGTTCGAGTTAGAGAAGGTGAAGAGGTCCAAGGTGTTAGTCAACATCCATGTGACTGGTCCAGCTCTGTTACCTGACGTTTGGGTTCTAGCCTCTCACAGAGGCTGACACAGAGGCCCATCCTTCTGTGGGATCACATTTCAAAGCAACGGCTCTCAGCTCTTCAAGATGGAGCCTTGGAGTTGCCATAGCTACATACTAAGTTTTCTATGAGTTTTTCAGCTTAAGTGCCAAGAAAAGAAGGTCAGGAGCAACGTGTTGGCTACAACAAACAATAAGTTTTCCTGGAAACATTGAGTTTTCTCAGGGATACATTTTGGTGGAGACACATGGTGGAGGAAGGGGAGGAGATCTGGGGTCATTCTAGGGCCACAGCCTTTTGCTGCCAGAAGCCAGGAGAGCATTAGGTCATCTCTCGGTGCAGGGTATGGACAGAGATCTAGTCTAAGTTCTGCATTTCCAGGCGGTGGGGGGGGGGGGTAACCAAGGAGGAGGTCATGTTTAGTGGATACAGTTTCAGTTTTGGGAGATGAACTTTTGTGTATCAGGGGTGGTGATGGTTGTACATCACCTATTGACCCAAAACCATAGACTTTAAAATGATTATAATGTTTTAAAAAAATAAAATAAATAAAAATGATTATAATGTTTTAGATTATGTATATTTTGGGTTATGTATCATTTATTACAACAAAAGATTAAGTTAAAAATGTAATTTATATTTACTCACATATAAGTGTTTTTTGTTATTCTTCATTCTGTTTTTTGGATCCTGAAGAGCACTTTGACATTTTATCTTTCCCCCCCTGGAAGAGATCAGCACTTGTGATAGTTCAGATCGGTGGTCTTCAATTGTTCTTTTCACCCTCTCTGAAACAATCATTTCACTTCATTACAGTCTTTAGTTTGCTTGATATAGAATTCTAAACTGGCGGGTCCAGGCAGTCAGTTAAGTGTCAGACTTTGGCTCAGGTCATGATCTCACAGTCTGAGTTTGAGCCCCACATCAGGCTCTGTGCAAACACCTTAGAGCCAAGAGCCTGCTTTGGATTCTGTGTCTCCCTGTCTCTCTGCTCCTTCCCAAATTGTTTTCTCTCAAAAGTGAACATTAAAAGCTTTTAAAATAATTCTAGATCATCCTGTTTTTCCAGTAAGTTAGAGAGCTGTAATTTCTTACCTTTTTCCTTTACTTAATTTCTGAGAATCGTTAATTCTCATTTTTGCTTTTCTATATGTAATGTCCATTTTTCTAGCTACTTTATAGAATTTATCTTAATCACAATCTGTGCCTTAGAGAGAGTTCTTTTGATGTTTTATTTAACTTGGTATGGATTCCATTTTGGCATCTGGATTTATAGTTGTCCCACTTGATAAATTTTTAGCCATTAATAATTCAGGATTTTCTTTTTCTGAGACCACTAATTTGTCAGTATTTTAGAAGACTCTTCCAACTGCCAAGCAAGAAGTTAACAGTACCTTGAAATAAGGTGGCAGAAACAGAGGGAATAACAAGTGACATACTGTAAGAATCTGGATTCCAGGGGAAAATTTCTTTTTCCACGAGTTAAACATTTAAGGTATTCAGCTTAGTATGTACAGTACATAGTATGATCACAAAGGACAGGATCATGTGGAATAAGTACAGATAAAAGCTAAGATGACCATAGGGAAAGCTTTTGAACTAATCCAAAGTGCAATTCAACAAGAAGTAAAACTGGAAACAAAATGGATGTTTTTGTAAAAGTAAAGTAAAGGATCTTGCAAAACAAGTAATACAGTTAACTTCAAAGAGGAGGCATGGTTCCTATTAATTGCTAGTGACAAGTTTTTCCGTAGAGTGGGGGATTCTAGCGTGTCCATGCCCTGGACCAGATGAAGGACATAGACACTGGCAGAATGCTTTCAAGAGAGGCAAGCATGGACTAAAAAGAAAAAAAAAAAAAAAAAAAAAAACATGAGTGCCATAAGTAAAGACAGCTTATTCATTAAGTTTTGCTACTAATTCAAGTAGACAATTTCTCAACATTTAGGGGAAATGTAGGCAACTAACATGTTTGTGGCTATCTGTATCCATTCCTATCTTGGTCTGTTTTGTTTACTTATGATACCATATCCAACTGCATCTTTTTTTTTTCAGTGTTTATTTATTTATTTTGAGAGAGAGAGAATGTGCAAGAGTAGGGGAGGAGCAGAGTGAGAGAGAATCCCAAGCAGGCTCTGCACTGTCAGAATCAAGAACTGGTGGCTTAACCCAGGCCACCCAGGCACCCCTCAAAACTCATGCGTTAAAATGTGAAATCCAGAACACCTGGCTGGCTTAGTCATAGGAGATTGTGATTCTTGTTCTCAGGGTGGCGAGTTTGAGCCCCACATGGGGTGTAGAGATTACTTAAAAATAAATAAACTTTAAAAAATAATGAAGTATATAGCTCAATGGCTTTTAGTATATTTACAAAGTTGCACAACCATCACCACAATCAATTTCAGAATGTTTTCATCACCTTAAACTATACCCCGTATTTCTAACCAAACCACCCTGTCCTGGGCCACAGCTAATCTAACTTCTCTCTCCATAGATTGGCCTAAAATGGACATTTCACATAACATAATACGTGGTTTTGTGGGACTGCGCCTTTCATTCAGTAATATTTTGAAGACTTTTCTGTGTAGCATGTATCAGTACTTCAAGTGGTACCATTTTTATCTAACAAATTATGTTTTTGAATTTAAGATGTGATGTTGGTAAAATGGTCTTCTATTGCTAGTATCCCAGTTTTATAAAGAAATTTGATAATACGTGCCAACAGTCCACAAAACTTCAGTTAGGTTCCTCTGAGCTATCTTCTCTGATAAAGCCTCACCCTAGGTCTACGGTCCTTGGCCTGAAGAATCGCCCTTCCCTTCATACCTAAGCACGTTTCTCATTCCTTCAGCTATCAACATCTGATCAGATTCCCTCCCTCACACCCTTGATATCTAATCAAGATCCTCCAATGATTCCCACTCTGCCCAGTGGCTCTAAGCCCCCAGCTGTCCTTGCTGCATTCCGAATGGAGGTCAGTTTTATACCAGTCTCTCTCCTTTACTTCAGTAGTTCAAATAAAACCTTTCATTTTATCTTATTTTATTTGGAGAAAGAAAGAGTACACATAAGTGGGGGAGAGGGCAGGACAGAGGGAGAGAGATCAAAACAGAGAGAATCTTATACAGACTCCATGCTCGGCTCAGAGCCTGACATAGAGCTGGATCTCATGGCCTGAGCCAAAATCAAGAGTTGGACACTTCACCAACTGAGCCACCCACGTGCCCTGTCTTGGTTTTTTATTTTTTATTATTTTTTAATTTTTTTCTGTTTATTTTTTTAACATATGCAATTATTTTCCATCATTTACACTACAGTAGTTACAATTACACTCCAAACAGAAAAGTAAAAAATCAAAACCCCAACTATTTCATGTAATTAGACTTATACAGAAATTAGAAGGTTATGTAACAACTAGTTAATCACCTAATTTCACAGCTATCTGAAGTGGCAATCGTTATATAGCAGCTTATCTTGTTTTCATACGAGTTTAGATTTTGTTCAATGGATATTGATCAAACTAGGTTTAATGAATTCTTTTAGCTGAACGGTATACTGATGTGGGACTGTGTGCCTTGTCTACTCTTTTTCTTACCATTTTTCTCCACTTACTTTCATCAACATTGATAGTCAACATCCTTCTACATGTCATTTTGTTAGATTTACATATAGAATTAAGGTGTCTGAATTCTGTTATATTTTATTAGATATTGCACATCTTCCCTCTAAGTATCCACAATAACTTTGACCTCTACCAGTAATAGGATAGTTCATTTTTCCCTCATCCTCACTTTTGTCTGTCTTGTACTTTTGCCAATCAACTCCATTTCATTGTGCTTTATTTTGACCTTAAATTTGTTTCTAAATATGTAGCTACACTGAGGACCATTATATATATTGATCATTTTTACTTCCCTGTCAATAAACTCCTATTCAGATCCTTTACCTACCTCTGAAGAGTTCCTATCTTTTTCTTACTGACTGGCATCAATTTTATGTTCACATGCAAATTTTGCCAGCCATATCTATTTAAATATTTTCTCCTGGAGAGTAATCACATGGAGACTATTTTTCTTTATGCGATCAAACTTAAAATGGGTAGCAGCCTCCTTAAATATGCTTCCCTCTCAGGAGCCCAGGGTGGCTCAGTCATTTGGACATCTGACTTTGGCTAAGGTCATGATCTCACAATTCATAGGTTCAAGCCCCATAAGGGGATTTTCACTGAGAGCAAGGAGCAGGTCAGTCTCCCTTTCTTTCTCTGTCCCTGGCTCACATTCTCTTTCTCAAAAATAAAGATTTCTATCGTATTGTATGGTTTCCGTATATACTTCTCCCTCTTTGGCTGCACCTGTTTAGCGCCAAGCAGGGAGCCTCAAGTCCTGGTGTCCTGAGCTTCACATCTGCTGCTTAGGGCACTGTTCTGTTTCACTGTTCAAAATGTCTCTCCCACTGTTTCTTAGATGACCATCTCTGTGCCCTGGCTCACAGGGATGAAGGGAATGCTCAAGGATCAAGCAGACAGACTGGTTCCTCTGCAGGGCCTGAATTCATCTCCCTGTCAGGTGCTCCTAAGGCCTCTCCTGCTTCTAGGATCTATAGCCTCTGTAATGTGCTACCGCTTCCCTCTTCAGTATCATCTTAGGACTTTCACTCAGTGTCTGCTCCTCAGAGAATTCTTCCTCCCACACCCCATCACAACTATGTGGGTTTTGATCATTGGATCATTAATTTATGTTGCTTTGAGGTAGGAAAACCAACTTTCAAGCTTACAAGCCAATTAGCTGGGTCTAGCCCTCACCATTCAGAACATGCTAGAGGGTAAAAATTAGCCTCAGCAATTTTACTACAAAAAAACTTTGGCTGCTGAAATCTTTAAGAAATCACAGGCACTCTTTATTTGCTTTGTAAAAAGGGGACTGATCCATGAGAAAAATCAGACAAAACCCTCCAAATGTATTTCCTTATAGCACCATCAACTTTTGGGTTAGTAAATTGCAGGACATACCCTGTAAGACAGATAAAATGACTAGGAATTCATTAATTCCTTACATTTAAAAATAACGATGCTTATGTTAGATTACCAAATTGGTACTTTACAATAAATAAGGCTGTAAAATTTAAAAGGAAAAGGTACTTTCAATTAAAGTAGGGTAACTTTTAATGTCTACACATCTGTACAATGTTTTCCTTTCTTATCCTTCTCAGCTAATAGAGTTACCATGTTTTCTCAATGGTAGACATCGGTACAAGTTACAGAACACTGTAAATAAGGGCCAAGTAAATATGTAGAACAAGATTCTGGAGGAAAAGATTTCTCTAAGAGCAACTAATCACCCACTCTCCTACCCTCCCACTAAATGGGTCGGAATTGTTTAAGTATTTGTGGGGGTGGGTGAGGGAGGGAATAAAATCAGTCCAAGAAATCTTGAATGTTTTTTTAGCATACCTTGAGCCAGCAATTCCATGTGCCAGGCTTAGGCTAGGTCACTGCTCCTCTTTCATGGAGAGAGTAAGGTCAGGTTGAAAGATCACTTCTTCCAAGGTCAGCCAGTCAAAACTTTATGTTTTAAGTTAAGAGGAAGCATGGTCTAGTCTAAGATAGATCCTAGCAGTTTTTGCAGATCTTAGTAAGAAATATAGGGTGGTTACCAAGCTAGGATGAGTATTACAACCACCTGGGGAGGGAGAGAGGGAGGGAGAGAGAAGGGGGGGAGAGATAGAGACAGAGAGAGAGATAGAGAGAAAAGAGAGAGATAGGCTTTTAAAAACATACTCAGGCCAAATCCCCAAATCTGGTTACAGTGTGGTCAGGGATCAGATTTTGAAAGCTCCCCAGGTTGAGAAACTGTCCCACACAAATACTGAATCACTACTTTCAAGCTCCGTAGCACCATTCACAAAAGACACAGATCTTATTTGATTTTACACACATATACAAGTTAACCGACTCTGCCCATTCTTCCACCGCTATGTAACAGCAGAGAATCTTCTGTAGAAAAGAGTTACCACATTCATAGTACCTGGAAATAGTATTTAAGAACTTCCCTCTACATCTACTTGAAAACAGAGCCATGTCTAAAATTATCGTTTCTTCAGGGGATAGGTTCCAGACAGTGGAGCAGCATGGAACCTCTCAGCTGGTCCCATTCCTGAAACGCAGGGAGATCAGCACCAAAGCGCTTGATACATTTAGGAAATTGATCTGAAGATTAACAATCTACATAACTTGAGCCACAGAACTAGTCAGAAAGAATTTTTTTTAATTTTTTAAATTTCTAAGTTTTTACTAAATTTTTTGTAAATGTTTTATTCTCACTTAATTTTATTCTATTTTATTATGTACTTTAATTTTTAAATTTCTTCTCCCTTTTTCTTTTTGTTTCCCTATTTTCTCTATGCTATCAAGCCTCTCTCAACAGCAAACCAAAACACAACTAGGATCTAGCTTCCTTTAATTTATTTCATTTTTATCTTACTTTTAATTTTTAATTTTATTATCTTTTTCCTACTCCACAATGACAAACCAAAGGAATTCACCCTCTAAAAAAAGAAAATTAAATGATAGTCAGGGGCGTCATCAACACAGATGTAATCAAAATGTCTGAACTAGAATTTAGAACTATGATAATGAGAATGGTAGCTGGGGTTAAGAAAAGCATAGACCCCCCCCCTTTCTGCAGAGATCTAAAAAGTAGTATCTAGTAAAAAAATGAAATTACAAATGTTATAACCAAGATGCAATCTCAAATGGATGCCATGGCTACAGGAATAGATGAAACAGAGCAGGTAATCAGTAAAATAGACAAAATTATGGAAAATAATGAAGCAGAAAAAAGAGGGAAATAAAGGCAAAAGGAGAGGATACGAGCCTTTGAGAACTCAGTGACTTATTAAAAAGGAATAACATCCAAATCATACAAGTTCCAGAAGATGGAAAGAGAAAAAGGGGCATAAGAATTATGTAAGCAAATTATAGTGAAAACTGTCCATCTTTTCAACAGCAAAGACATCAAAATCCAAGATTTCATGAAGAACTCCCAATAGATTCAACAAAAAATGACCATCACCAAGGTATATCATAGTCAAATTCACAAAATACACAGACAAGCAAAGAATTGTGAAGGGAACAAGGCAAGAAAAAGTCCTTAAGCTAGAAGGGAAGAGAGGTAAGGTTCGCAACTGACCTCTCCACAGAAACTTGGCAGATCAGAAGGGAGTGGCAGAATATATTCAATGTGCTGTATCAGAAAAATACTCAGCCAAGAACTTTATCCAGCAAGGCTGTCATTCAGAATACAAGGAGAGATAAAAAGTTTTCCAAACAAAAACTAAAAGGAGTTCATGATGTCTCTGCTCTTGAGCAGATTAGCAAAGTTTTCCACTATAATTTGCTTACCTAACTCTTCTACCCCTTTTTCTCTCTCTCCATCTTCTGGGACTCCTATGATTTGGAGGTTATTCTTTTTTAGTAAGGAACCACTAAACCAGACCTGCAGGAATTTTTAAGGGGCACTCTCTGAGGGGAAAAAAGACAGAAAACAAAAACCAACCAAATAAACAAAAAAGGCCAAAAGCAACAAAGACTAGGAAAACCCAGAGACCACCACCATAAGCTCCAACTCTACAGGCAACATAACGGTGATATATTCCTATCCTTGAGTACTCACTCTACAGGTCAGTGGACTAAATATTCCAATCAAAAGACATTGTGTATCAGAATGGGTAAGAAAACAAGAGCCATCTATATGATGTTTACAGGAGACCCATTTTAGACCTAAAGACTCCTTCAGATTGAAGATAAAAAGGTAGAGAACCATCTATCATACTAGTGGTCACCCAAAGAAAGCTGAAATAGCCCTACTTATACCAAACTATATTTTAAAATAAAGACTGTAACAAGATATGAAAAACACTGTATCATAATTAATGGGCCTATCCACCAAGAATATCTAACAATTGTGAACATTTATGCTCCAAAAGTGGGAAGCCCGAATATATAAATCAATTAATCACAAAGAAATTAATTGGTAATACCATAATAGTAGGGGTCTTCAACACCCCATACAGCAAAGGACAGATCATCAAAGCAGAAAATCAACAAGGAAACAATTTTGAATGACACACTGGACTGGATGGAATTAACAGATTCAGAACATTTCATCCTAAAGCAGAATACACCTTCTTCTCGAGTGTACATTGAATGTTCTCCAAAATAGATCACATCCTGGTACACACATTAGCCCTTAACAAGTACAAGAAGATCAAGATGATATTGTGCAGATTTTCAGACCACAACGCTATGAAACTCGAAATAAACCACAAGAAAAAAAATGTGGAAAGAAATACTTGGACACTAAAGAACATCCTATTAAGAATAAATGGGCTAACCAAGATATTAGGGAGGAAATTAGAAAGTACATGGAAGTCTATGGAAATGGTAATACTGCAACCCAAACGTCTGGGATGCAGTAAAGGTGGTTTTAAGAGGTAAGTAGACAGCTATCAGGCTTCCTAAAAAAGGAAGGAAGGTATCAGATACACAACCTAACCTTACATCTGAAAGATCTGGAAAACGAACAGCAAATAAAAACTAACCAGCAGAATACAGGAAATAAAGATCAAGAGCAATGCTATCAAAACAAAACAATAAAAATAACAAAAAATGTTAAAAAGCACAGTAGAACAGATGAGTGAAACTAGGAGCTGGTTCTTTGAATTAACAAAATTGATAAACTCATGTTGATAAAAAAGAGAAAGGAAAGAATAAATCATGAGCAAAGGAAAAGAAATCACAAACAACAGGGCACAAATATAAACAACGAGAAAAGAAAATTATAAGCAATTATATGCCAACAAATTTGGCAATCTGGAAGAAATGGACAATTTCCTAGAAACATATAAACTACCAAGACTGAAACAAGAAGAAATAGAACATTTCCAAGACCCATATCCAGTAAAGAAATTAAATCCATAATCAAATATCACCACCCCCCAAAAAAAACCAGGAGTCCAGTTCTGGATGGATTTCCAGGGGAACTATACCAAACATTTAAAAAAGAGTTACCACCTATTCTTCTGAAACTGTTCCCAAAAAAGTAGAAATGGAAGTAAAACTTCCAAATTCATTCTACAAGGCCAGCATTACCTTGATTCCAAAATCAAAGACCCCATTAAAAAAAAAAAAAAGAACTACAGACCAATTTCCATAATCAACATGGATGCAAAAATTCTTAACAAGATATTAACCAATGGTATCCAACACTATGTTAAAAAAAAAAATCATTCAGAACAATCAAGTGGGATTTATTCCTGGGATGCAGGGCTGGCTCAAAATCCACAAATCAATGTAATACATCACACTAATAGAATCAAGAATAAGAACATGATCCTCTCAATAGATGAAGAGAAAGCATTTGACCCAATACAGCATCCTTTCTTGATAAAAACCCTCAATAAAATAGCGATACAATAATCCTACCTCAAGATCTTAAAAGCCATTTACAAAAGATGCACTATGAATATCATCCTCAGTGGGAAACAACTAAAGCTTTGCCTCTAAAATCAGGAACATAACAAGAATGTCCAGTCTCACCACCATTATTCAACATAGTACTGGAATTCTTAGCCTCAGCAATCTGACAACACAAAAAAATAAAAAGCATCCAAATCAGTAAGGAGGAATTCAAACTCTCACTCTTCTGTAGATGACAGGATACTTTGTGTGGAAAACCCAAAAGATTCCACTGAAAAACAGCTAGAATGGATACATGAATTCGGCAAAGTGGCAGGATATAAAAATCAGTGTACAGAAATTGGTTACATTTCTTTACATCAATAATGAAGCAACAGAAAGACATCAAGGAATCGGTCCCATTTACAATTGCACAAAAACCCATATAGTACCTAGGAATAAATCTAACCAAAGGTAAAAAAAAAATCTATACACGGAAAACTATGGAAAACTATAGAAAGCTTAGGGAAGAAATTGAAGAAAACACACACAAAAAAAGGAAAAATATTCCATGCTCTTTGGTTAGCAAAACAAATAGTGTTAAAATGTCAATGCTACCCAAAGCCATCTACATATTCATGCAACCCCTATCAAAATAATGCCAGCATTCTTCACTGAGCTAGAACAATCTCAGCATTTGCATGGGACCAGAAAAGATCCTGAATAGCCGCAGTAATCCTGAAAAAGAAAACCAAAGCTGGAGGCATCACAATCCCGGACTTGAAGATGTATTACAAAGCTGTAATCACCAAGACAGTATGGTACTGGTACAAAAACAGACACTCAGATCAATCGAACAGAATGGAGAACCCAGAAATGAACCCCCAAATGTATAGCCAACTAATCTTTGACAAAGCAGGAAAGAATTTGCAATGGGGGTGGGGGCGGGAAGACAGTCTCCTCAGCAGATGGTGCTAGGAAAATTGGACAGTCACATGCAGAAAAATGAATGAACCTGGACCACTTTCTGATATCATACATGAAAATAAAATGGATCGAAGGCCTAAAAATAAGACAGGATGCCATCAAAATCCTCAAGCACAAAGCAGACAAACAAAACCTCTTTGACCTCGGCCATACCAACTTCTTACTTGACATGTCACCAAGGCAAGGGAAACCAAAACAAAAATAAACTATTGGGACCTCATCAAGATTAAAGCTTCTGCACAACAAGGAAACAGTCAGCAAAACTAAAAGGCCACCAATGGAATGGGAGCATATATTTGCAAATGACATATCAGATTAAGGGTTAGTATCCAAAATCTATAAGGAATTTATCAAATTTGATCCAAAATACAAATAATCCAGTAAAGAAATGGGCAGAAGACATGAATTGACACTTTTCCAAAGAAGACATCCAGATGGGTAACAGATACAGGAGAAAATGCTCAATATCACTCTTCAGGGAAATACCAATCAAAACCACCACACACCTGTCAGAATGGCTAACATTAATAACTCAGGCAACAACAGATTTGGTGAGGATACAGAGAAAGACAATCCCTTTTGCACTCCTGGTGGGAATGCAAACTGGTGTAGCCACAGAAAACAGTATGGAGGTTCCTCAAAAAATTAACAATAGAACTACCCTATGATCCTGCAATTACACTCCGAGGTATTTATCAAAGGGATACAGGTGTGCTGATTGAAGGGGCACATGCACCCCAATGTTTACAGCGACATACTGACAATAGCCCAAGTATGGACAGAGCCCAAATGCCCATGGACTGATGAATGGATAAAGAAGATGTGGTACATACATACACACACAATGTAATATCACTTTTCAATATAAAAGAATGAAATCTTGCCATTTACAACAACATAGATGCAACTAGAGTGTATTATATATACTAAGAGAAATAAGTTAGACAAAGACAGATTATACTTCACTCATGTGGAATTTAAGAAACAAACCAGATGAACATAGGGGAAGGATGAAAAAATAAGATAAAAACAAAGGGAGACAATCCTAAACAAAGTCTTAAATACCTCGAACAAAGTGAGGGTTGCTGGAGGGGAGGAAGGGGGGATTGGTTAAATGGGGGATGGGCACTAAGGAGGGCACTTGTTGGGATGAGCACATATGTAAGTGATGAAACTAAATTCTACTCCTAAAATCACTATTACACTATATATTAACTAACTTCGATGTTAGAAGTAAATTTTAGAAAGTAAACCAAAAATTATAATTTCCTCTAGACTTCCTTAAATTATTACAAACAACTTAAAAATAGGTTTCTCAAATACACCATTCTTCTCTGTAAATCATCAATAACAGTTACAAAAGCACTTCAATTTGAATACTTCATTACTGCAAAACCTTTGAACCTGCATGGTCCTCCAGTTCAAAATCATTCGTCTGAAAATATGCACTTATGAGGTTGTAGAAAGAAAATATGCTGCCTTCCTTTCTGTTTCTACCTGCACTTAAAACACAGACTTTGTGTTTTTCCCGTGAGCAATCAGGAGTTTGCTCTGGGTCATTCCTCGCCTAGTTCACCTGGACCTCTCCTAACCAACAGCGTGCATTTTAAAAATGAATAGCTAAAGGCAATATGGTTGTCATACCGCTGGATGCCTGACGGAAAAAAGACACCTTTCCCTCTGAAGCCACAGCTGGGAGGGCAGGAGAACGGAACACAGTCACGAACCTCAAAGAAACCCAAGAATATGGGGTCCTAAGAGTGAGGCGCCTCGGGGGAAACGGGATCCGGAATGCAGTCTTCGGTTCAAGGGGGGTCTAGGGACTCCTGCAGAGAACCTGTAGATCTTCACCAGAGACAGCCATCATACCCCCAGCAAATTCCTAAGGCTGCTGCCACAAACCTCCACAAACAGTCTCTTAAGACAACAAAAAAGGTGTTAACTTACCACCAGAAGTGTAAAGTCGAGGTGCTTGGCAGAGGGGAATTCCTTTCCTGTGTTTCTCAGTGTCTAGAGGCTGCCTGGATTTCTTGACTCAAAACCCTGCCTTTAAACCAGGAGAAACTCCGACCTCACCACCAAGATACCTACTACTGCCCTGAGCCCTCACAAGGATCTCCCTTTTATAAGGACCTGGGATTCTCTTGCCCCACCTGAGGCTAAGCTCCCCATCTGAAGATCCTTAACTTCACTGCCAGTGTCTTTTTCTCCTGTCGTATATTCACAGGTTCTGGGGTTGGGGGGCTGATGTCTGTAGGGACCATTGTTGAGCCAACCATCGCCAAGTCACCCTGAGCAGGATTTTTCTGCTTGAAATCAACTGGCGGCTTACACCAGAAATGCGGGACACAGAGACCTTCTAGTGACCCCAAACAGCGGCTGAGATGGAGGGGTGGCAGAGCCTGTTTGATCTGTGCATTTTCCCGCACAACATTGAGTGAGACAACAGAGATTACGCAGAATGGAGCCAAGAGCTTGCTTTTAATGTCACAGTTAGAAACCCGGCTGTTCGTGTAACACTTTCTATGTGCCATCCACTGCGTTAGGCACTTGATATCCACCACCTTGTTTGACACTTCCCTGGAGGGCCCTCAGTGACCAGAGCCACGTGTCATCCGTGCCGCACGGGAAGCCTAGTCCGCGGTGCTGGAGCAGCAGGAGGGATCGTGGGAGGAGCCGCACGATGTTCCACTCAGGACACCTGTGCTCCTGGCCCCGCCCACCTGCCACTCGGGCTGTGGGGAAACGTGGTCATTGAGGAAGGGAAAGATCTCGCTCCACCTGACTCTTCTTCCTCCCTTATTGCTTGAGTCTCAAAGGAAAAACCCTTTGCTTCTTCTAGAAGATGTGAGAACAATCTCCCAGGTGAACTTCTCACTCAAGAGCATTTTCTAAACATAGGTTTTTCCTGAAAGACCTTGTCTCCTATCACTGATGACTTTGACCTTTCAGTGTCTTTAAGTCCCTTCCTCTGTGAAACCACCTTTACCCCCCGATGTGACTCTGCTAGTTCTTTCTGTTGTTTCCTTTTTTGTTTATTTTAACACACTTTATTGTAATATAATTTATATAGAGCTTCCCTTAAAGGGTATATTTTAATAAGTCTTGGTAAACGCATACACCCATGGGAACACCACCCAAATCAAGATGCACAGTATTTCCATCACTTCCAAAATTCCTTCCTGCACCTTCCCAGTCCATCCTCCTCCAGCCCAGTCCTAGGCAGCGCTCATCTGTTTCCTGTCACGGTAGATTAGATGAGGCTTTTCTTGGGTTTAATGTGAACAGAATCATAAGAATATGCAGGCTTTTCAGCCTGGCTTCTTTTACTCAGTTTAATGTTTTTGGCATCCGTGTTGTAGCATTCTTCAGTAATTAATTCATCTGTAGTGCTGAGTCATAGTCATCCATAGTTGTGTTCTGAAGAACTTAGAGTCCATTGATGCGAAGGGTTTACCGGACTTCATAGTACTGGCTCTGAAGAAAACAGAAAAAGCTCGCTATAAACTCGGAATATTGTCCCTACAGAATCTAGCAAAGAAAAAAACTATTATGTTTGCATAAAGCATTTTGTCATCTAGATAATTATTTTATTGAAAATGCATGGGCCCCTCACCTAGTAAGGTATAGAATTCTGCATAGTAATATGACTCCTGCCAAGCAAACAGTAGTTTTAAAAATTGCTTAGTATCAATTTACTTTGGCATTTTCATTTGGTACTTTTAAAATAAAAGGAAAACAGTTTATCCTGTGATATTTGCAGGGCCATTACAGCACACTCTAAATATAATTTAAGGATTATAAAACATGTAACATTTATTCAAAAGATCAGTTATATACATACATATTCAGAAATTTAACCATTGGCTTATGCTGGAAATGACATTTTCATGGGTTGAAATGTGCCTGATATTATTTGTTGATACTCAGCATATTTCACACCATTCTACACGCTACTGTGTGCAAGGCATCAATTCTGAAAACTCGACTTGCAAATCTTTCTTGCAAGGAAGGTGGTGGACAGATACCACAGAATCTGTGGCTTTAGGAAAGTGAAAGTGATTATTCTCAAGTTGCAACTGTAGACAGGTGCATGGGTGTCCATGGCTTGTTGAGTTGGCGTTATCCTGTGGATTTTGGATGCCCTGTTTTGAGATTGCGCTACTTTAATACAATCACAGTTAAGACCACTGAGAGTGGCTTCCCTAGAATCCCTAAGCTTCCATAATTTTTCTTGTACTTTTCAGACTTTCTAATTTTTTTTATCCTTTTACTTCCTGCATGAAAAGTGTTACTGTTAGTAGAAGGCAGCCAAGTCACGGCATCCTAATATGTAAAGGGGGGGAGGGGAGATAAACTGCAAAAGTTTAGCTTTCCTTTAACTCAATGGATAGCTGAAAGTTGTAACATAACTAAGGCAATTGAATACCAAAGAATGACAAGTCCCTCAAAGAAGAGGCAAAAGAAGAAAGACTCCCTTTGATAGAGCAGCAGGACAAGAAGAGGCAGCTTCCACAGAAGTGGGTAAGAAGAAATTGGCTAAAATTGCAAAGGCCTAGGGTGGTGAGCATATCAGCTTAGAATCTCACCTGCGAGTCAAACACACAAAAAGGATTTCACACTCACTAAAATCTCTTCCTCATCATCCTGTATCATTTGTTCACTTAAAAGAATGGGGTCAGGACAGAGGACCAGAGAGAGCTACCTGGGTGGTGAGGAAAGAAAGATACAGTCAGCTGCCACTGAGGAAAGACCCCTTTTTTCTATAACTTGCAGAATCCCCACAGCAGCCTTCAGCTATAGAACTTCTGATTATGGTTTGAAGGCTCAGGTAGATCCAGTGGAACATCCACTCTCTACCACGGGTCAACTGAATGTCAAAATCACATTTTTCAGGGACTTTCAAATGAAAAGAAATGATCAAGACTCAAAAAAAACACAGTGAAGGTTTTTATTATATCTCTAATTTCCTGTTAGCCTTTGTTTAAGGCAAATGTATCTTAAAGAATGAGGGTGTGATGTCATTAGGCAACCAGGTGAGGACTCTTAATTGTATGGATGTCTTATCTTTGCAGGTGCAAACTAACACAACCTCTGGTACCTGAGATAAAGCTATCTATTAGAAAAAGATGTTGTTTCTACCAAGCAAGAAATATACAGTTGACTTTCACGTGATCGGAATAGAAGTGTAAGTTCTCAGTCTTACCTCAGCACTATGTCATCCTCATCACTGCCATAGACTAACCTTGACCATCTTGATATCAGTTTGGACATGGCACTATTTTGTCCAGTTGGTCACATATTGATTAGATCTGCTGATCAGGAAGAATTATTACCTTACTTTATTTAATAAGTAATGCGCTTGGGGTGCCTGGGTGGCTCAGTCGGTTAAGCATCCAACTTCAGCTCAGGTGATTATCTCACAGTTCATTGGTTCAAGCCCCACATCAGGCTCTGTTTCTCTCTCTCTCTCTCTCTCTCTGACCCTCCCCTGCTCACGCTGTCTCTCTCTCTCTCAAAAATAAATAAAACATTAAAAATTTAATAAGTAATGCCCTTAGCAGAGAGGTAAAATAAATAAAAATCAAAGGACAACCAACTTAGAGAGGGTCCTACGAATCTACTTGTCTGCAGTATGTTGAAGTTCTCTCTCCAAAGACAGAAACAAATGATAAAAACAAGTGTTCTGCAATTTTCAGCTCTAAGAAGACACAGCTCTTTGGATTATGAAAGTTATATAACACAGCATAGTGGACTAACTTGATCCATTGACCAAAGGAACCATACAGCTGCCAAGGATCCATGGACCCAGAACAAGAGCAAGTTGAGGACACTGCAAACAACTAAGCCTCTTGAGCTCGATGAACCAGATAGGGGATGCTCCTAGAGCCCTGTGACCAGTAAGGTTGGCATGTGAGGACTCTGGCAAGATCTGACAGGACAAACACTGCAGCTAGAGGCAAGATGCTCTCTTCTACCAGGAAAGGTTCTCCTTTGATGACAGTTTCTGGCTTAAAGGTGTGCATGAGTAGATCCAGAATGCTTGACCCTGAGTCACTCAGTGATCTTATGATCTGACTTGCCTATCAGAAAAGACATAGTCTGATCTATGAAAACACAAGGATAAGTATTCCATTACCAAGCATGAGTATAAAATATCAGGCCCAAACTATTTTTTAAGTCAAAGATATCTCATAAGCAACGGTTCAGATTCCCACAGCGTCTATTATACTATGACCACCTCTACCTCAACTCAAATGTATGACTTATGTGAAATTCTATATGAGAAATTAAAAACCTAGGGCTTTATTTATCATTGTTTTATATAATATGCTGATTCGGTCTAAAATGACACCAGTTGCTCACACAGCCCCTCAAAGGGATGTCCCTGAATGACAGTGAGTAAAGAAATATTCCCAGTGGAGAGACTTGAACAATAAATCTGTTTGTCTACTTTGCCTTCAAGAAAAGAGAACTACTATTTTGGAGCTACATGGATATTTTGGCTAATGGCTTAGCTTGTGGTCACGGATGGAAGAAACAACAATGGAGGAATGAGTACAAGACATGGGGCTGATGCCCAGTATAAGAACTGTGTGTAAAACCGTCGTTGCCATGAGATTGATCATCAAAACGCATATTGTACAGATCAGGCTCTCAGTGGTCAGGTAGACAGGAATGACGCATTCAATACAGATTCATCTGCCTCCTTTCCCAACTGGCCTGGTTCTCACTAAAGGGCCAGGGAAGCAGGGATAAAATGATTGCACAGTGTTTGTCTTACCAAGGATGGCTTGGCTAACATTACTACTGCATATCCAACATGTTAACAACAGAGAATACAGTTGATTCCTTGATATGGCATCATTTTCTGGAGGGAAAGAACAGCCAACTGATAGCAAATTAAGATTGATTATGTTGGAATTCTTCCATCATGGCAGGAGTAGCAATTTGTCCACAGTAAAATAGATACTTATTCTTAATTTGTAACTGGATTCTCTACCTGCATTAATTCTGCCAACACCACCATCTGTATATTTATTAAACACCTTATTCATCATCATGAAATTTCACTTAGCATCGTGAATGAATCTGTGAATTCATTTTTTATTTTTTTCTTGTGATGAGAACTGTTAAGAACTTTTATAATAAAATAATCGTGGAAATGGTTTTAAGTTCAAGAGATTCATGGGGCGCCTGGATGACTCAGTCAGTTGAGTGTCCGGCGTTGGCTCAGGTCATGATCTCACAGTTCATGGGTTCAAGCCCCGCATCAGGCTCTGTGCTGACAGCTAGCTCAGAGCCTGGAACCTGCTTCAGATTCTGTATCTCTCTCTCTCTGACCCTCCCCTGCTTGTGCTGTCTCTCTCTGTCTCTCAAAAATAATAAAAACATTAAAAAAATTTTAAAGAGATTCACAATCTAGCAGCTTTTCCTACTGGCAAAAAAAAAAAATGGGAATGGGAGACTCCTGGTTAAACTACAGTAATGGTGAATAAAGTAATTGAAAGAAACCTTAAAAAGAAAATGAAGAATACAGTAACTCAAGTAAATGTAGGTTCCTAGAAGAATCAAATAGTTACTTACACAGTAAAAAATGTTAGGCTAAGATGTGACATGCATTGGATATCGGTGAGGTGAGCCAAGTATTAGGGACCATTCTTCAGAGTATTACAACTAGACCAGGAGCTGAGAGAATATGCTGGACACGTTCACACGTATGGAAGGAGAAGGGCAGGAGTTGGGACACAGACTAACTCTGTAGCACTTCAAGTGACCTTCGTATGTCACTTTGTATGTATGTATGACCCTCAATAATGTAAAATTGAGACATTGAAGGGTTGTGTCTTAAGAGTAGATACAAATGGAAGTAAGCACACCCTTGTATAGACTATAGCCCCTATCTGGCTTACAGCAGAGATCCGGAAATTTCTCATGCCCTGGTGTTGGATTAGGTTAATCACATATTTTTAATATCCTGAGATACCTGAGAGAGGTTAAAAATAGTTCTCTGGAAGAATATGACATCATCCAATACCTTGAAAATTATTTCTAAAAAAATAATGTTTAAACTAAAATGATTAGCCCACAATTAAAGATATCTAAGGACCTGAGAAGACATGACATCTGACTGGAGAGCAACACACACAGAATATTAAGCAAAAATAGGCCTCCTGGTTCTCCAGATAGTAGAATTAATAGATATGGCCTATAAAATAACTATGTTACTGTGGAGATAATAGGCAAGTATAAGCATTTCAGCAAAGAACACAAAGCTTTAAAAAAAATACTGATATTCCAGTTTTGAAAAAGAAACACTATATAAGCCAATTTATAACATAACATATAAGAAAATATATAACAACATTTAACAAGATATATAACATTTAATACATGTGTAATTAATCTTGGGATGAATTCAACATAGTAGGAAGCACTATAATTTCTGCACAGCTAAAATATAACTAGCCAAGAGACAAAAGAATAATCTTATTATTTCCATAAAAAAACATATAAAATCAACTCCATGTGGTTTTGAGACTGAAGGATTTGAAAATCAATCAAAAATCTTATTAATTGTGTTTCAACCCTTAGAGGCATGAGTATTTCCATCAACTACCAAGCACATGATTGTATGAGCCACAATAATCATAGTCAACGCAGCAGTAGTCAAATCTCAAAACAAAACCCCTTCCTTATAGTCATCCCTAATCTAATGATGCAGGCCATGCTTTTTAAAGATTACTTTATACCATATGTTCCAGATAAATGAATTAAGCCAATGTATTTTTTTCTTTTGTTTTGCATTTTGCTGTAATATCGTAATAGGCCTTGAACAATAAGAACAGTAGAAATTATTCACTTGAATTTTAATGTGCAAAAAGGCAGTAATTTAGTTCAATAATAGTAATGCATCAGAACTTCAAGGAATGTCTTATCTCCATGTATATGAATGTATAATTTTCAATACATACTTTTGTACCACTTCCTTAACATAAATAGATGCAAGACAAATTTAATAGGACCAATATTCTCTCCAGAGTTTGCTGGTATATGGAGACCTAATTGATCAAAAAGTAGTACACTTATCAAGAGAATTTACCAGTATCTAATGCAGAACCATGAAGAATTTTTAAATGACTTCAACTTTTATAACAGGGACACCATCCTTTGATCTTGGTAAAATATTTTGAGATTAAGTTGTAAGTAAAAAGAATATTTTAAAAGTCTATGTTATGTAACCAAAGCTACAAGCAGAATTTTTTTGGCAAGAAATATTTGATTTAGGAGTGTAATACTCTATAATGGTTTTCATAAATTTTCTCAGGTGATTATTTTTGTATGTTTACCAGATGACATATCTCCCTTTCTTGTAAACACTCCTAGAAGGATCGGAAGCATAGTACAAGCACACTTTCCATGAAGATTTGTTTTCTAAGGAAAGTAATCAAATAAGCCACCTATGTAATCAGACTTATGTAATAAGACATGTATAAAACATACTATCTGTATTGCATGCAGGTAGTGAGAAATCGTGAGCTATCCCAATCTATAAAACCTTTCGGACTATGAATGTTTTGAGAATCAACCCCCCTCCCCATAATAATTTAGACTCTCTTGAGTTGGTTTTTAAGAGCTTGGAATGCAATTGCTCTCCAGTAGACACCCTCTTATCCACAGTTTCAGTGTCCATGTTTCAGGTATCTGTGATATGCAAAGGGTGTCAATAGTCTACCACCATGTCACAATGCCTGTGTCACTTAATGTCACTTAATCTCACCATGTAGGCAATCCATCATCTCACACCAACACAAAAAGAAGGGTGAGCACAGACAGAGAGAGACCACCTTTATGTAACTTTATTACAGTATATTACAATTGTTCCACCATATTATTAGTTACTATAATTAATCTCTTGCAGTGCCTAATTATAAATTAAACTTTATCATAGGCATGTATAGAAAAAAAACCCATAATATATATAGGGTTTTGTACACTCAGCACATGCAGGCACCTACTGAGGGTTTTAGAACGTATCTCCTGTGATAAGCAAGTGGGATTGGGCGTCTGTATTCAACTTCCAAGTTCCTCAAAATCTGCCAATGAATTCACTTTCGTCATTCAAATTGCCATCTTCTGTGCTAAAATGCATGGCACTAATGTCCAAATATGGAGGCTTTGAGGTTTTCACCCGCTGTCTTCCAAAAAACTATCACCTGATGATTTTCCATGTAAGACACTGCCACGCTGACCAAGATATAGGCTAGCATCCCATACCCAACTCTTGCTTTTTGCTAGCCCTTCGTTTCCAAAGCTAATCATAGATTCTTTCTGGCCATTTTTAAATTTCATCCAAATGGTCTGGGTTTTTTGCTCTACATTACATCTGTGAGTCTCTCTGGAGGGGGAGTATTGTTGCTCTGTCATTTCAACCTAGGCATCATTCCTACTTTGACCTGAATAACATTTGCTGTTGAGAACTGTCCTCTGCATGGTAAGATGTTTAGCGGAATTTTGGGCAGAGCTCTATTCATAAAATGCCAATGGCATTCCCCCTGGTTGTGACTACCATAGACATCTCCAGAAATTTCCAAATGTCCAGTGAGAAACAAAATTCCCCCCAGCTGAAAACCACAGCTCTATAGTGTTTTCATATTGAAAGGTATCCTGTAATTATTTACTGACTTTTCTCTAATTGAAATTTGTTTGATTAGAGTTTTGGCAACGATCTGAACTTATTCAAGAATATATGGCCACTCTAGTTATCCTGAGAATCAAGCGGTTTTGTATAAAAGTTAGGGTTTACACAAATTTTGTGAGAGACTGGTGAGTGGTGGTGGCAGAATAAGAAAAGGAAGACAAATTAAAAGGAATTTGCCATTAAATCAAGAACCGGTGAGAAAGATCAGCAAGCAGGTCCTGGAGACGTCATCCTGAAACACCAAGGTGGATGGCTGTCAATGGTCCCAGGAAAGCCACTGCATCTCATGAGTCTCTGAGAATGCTCCCCTTTACTGTCCTTTTCGGAATTCTCAAGTCAGATTTCCAAGTGCTCATGGAGGACTTGCTGTGATTAATACCCCTATCTACACATCAAGTTGTAACCAGATTCCATGAGATTCCTGTGGGAACCAGGCTCTCCTCTCTCCTCTCCTCCCTTCCCATGTGAATGACTCACACTGGCAAAATTCAACCCAGAATAATACCAAGAATGGGATTCTGGAACAGTTGTTCTAAGCTTCTTTTCCGCGTTTCACAGGGAGATCAGAGAGTGATGCTTAACTGACAGCAGACAATTCAGCACAGAAGGTCCTGGAAAGAGTCTTGCACGTATCTTTTGGTGCAAATACAAACTCATACTGTATGTCGAATGTATTCAAAACAGCAACATTGCTAGGTTACAGAGTAGCACCCAAGAATGTTCCCATCAAAAGTGCACGAGAGTGCCAGTTACCTCATACCCTTGCTGTCGCTTTGTATCACTTTGTATTTTTAATTTTTTGTTTCATTTTTGCTAATCTGATAGCTGTATAATGGTACCTTACTGTGGTTTTAATTTGAACTTGTTTGGTGAAAAACGACCTTTCCATATGCATTGTAGTCACTGGGATATCCCCTAGTATGGTGCCTGTTCGTGGCCTTTGCCATCATTTTATTAGTCTGTATTTTTCTTATTCATTGGTAGCAATTAAAATACATATGCATGCATGTATGTTCACATATACATATATATCCACATCTATTTCTGTATCTATATTTATATCTATGGACAAATCTAAACCTAGATAGATACTCTTGAAGGCCGAGAAGCGATAAACCTAGATAGATAGGTCTGGATATGATATTTTCATTATACATGTGTCACAAATATCTTTTCCTACTCTGACTCTTGTTTTTTTAATCCTCTGAGTGTTTTTTTTTTACTTTTTTGTTTTTACATAATAACGGGATCACATGAAGTTCTAAGATAATATAGTTTCCTACAGTGATACCACTGTGAAAAATTAGCATAATATCAAGACCAGAAAGTTGATACAATCCATCATTCGTAATTGGATTTCACCAGCTTTACACGCACTCATTTCTGTGTGTATATAATAGTCAAAAAAAATCTTAGGACAAATGAGAATGGGAAAAAAAAAAGCAGAAAAAGCAATTCTGAGAGGGAAGTTTATAGAGTAAGCACATATATCAAGAAAAAAAAAGACAGTCTCAAGTAAACAACCTAATATTATACCTCAAAGAACTAGAAAAATAATAATGAATTCAAACCAAATTTAGCATAAAGAAAAAAATAATAATCATTAGAGTAGAAACTAAATAGAGAAAACAAAGAAAAGATTAGCAAAATGAAGAATTAGATCTTCAGAAAAATAAGCAACTGAAAAATAGAACTAACCAAGAAAAAAAGTTAACTGAAATAAATAAAAATGAAAGAGGAGACATTACAGTAGGTGGCACAGAAACACAAAGAATCCTATGAGACCACTATGAATAATTATACCCCAACAAACTGGACAACTCAGAAAATGGATAAATTTCTGGAAACATACAACCTACCAAGATTGAATCATGAAGAAACAGAATTATCTTAACAGGCCAATAACAGGTTAAAAGATTAAGTCAACAATTAAAAATTCCCAACAAATAAAACCCAGGACAGTTAAAGAATTAGGGGCACCTGGGTGGCTTGGTCGATTGAGCATCTGACTTCGGCTCAGGTCATGATCTCATGGTTCGTGGATTCCAGCCCCATGTTGGATTCTGTGCTGACAGCTCAAAGCCGGAGTCTGCTTCAGATTCTGTGTCTCCCTCTCTCTCAGCCTCTCCCCAAGTCATGCTCTATCTCTATCTCTCTCAAAAATAAACTTCAAAAAAAACTTAAAAAAAGAATTAATAGCAATTCTTTTTGAATGCTTCCAAAAAATGGAAGAGAGCACTCCCAAATTCCTCCTACAAGGACATCACCTTGATACTAAAGCCATATGAGGATACTACAAGACTAGAAAAGTTAAGGTAATATCCTGAGGAATATAGATGTAAGGATTTTCAACAAAATACTAGCAAGAGAATTCAACAGGACAACAAAGGAACCATAAATGATGATTAGATGGCATTTGTATCTGGGGTGCAAGTGATGTTAAACATATGCAAATCAATACATGTGGTGAATCACATGAATAGCATGAAAGATTAAAATGACATGATCATCTCAACAGATACAGAAAAAGTATTTGACAACATAGAACATCATCCTTCTCGTAAAAACTCTCAAACTGGGAATCGAAGAAACATACCTCAACACAACCAAGGCCATATCTGACAAGCTCACAGCTAAAATGATACTCAACAGTGAAAGTCTGAAAGCTTTTCCTCTACGTTCAGGAACAAGACAAGGATGTCCACTCTCACCAGTGGAGGTCCTAACCACAGCAATCAGGCAAGAAAAATAATTAAATGCATCCAAATTGTAAAGAAGGACCTAAAATTGTTCCTATTTGCAGATGATATGGCCTTAGATATATGAAGCTCGGAAGACTTCATACACACACACACACACACACACACACACACACACACACACACACACTGTGGAAATAATAAACACAAGTAAAGTTGCAAAATAAAAAAATAAGTATACAAAAATCAATTTCATTTCTATATGCTAACAACAATCTGAAAAAGAAACAATGCCATTGACAATAGCATTGAAAACAACAAAATACTTAGGAGTAAATTTAACCAGCGTGGTAAAAGATCTGCACACTGAAAACTATGAGACACTAAGAAATGAAATCAAAGAAGACACAAATAAATGGAAGTACATTGCTATGGAGTAGAAGAGTTAATGTTGTTAAAGTGTCCATACTATACAAGCCATCGACAGATTCAGTGCAAACCTGTTGGTTCACAGCCTCTATGGGACTTTCCTGCACATAAACTGAACCTAGGCCCTGAAACTGGCTGGGAGAGATCGAAGAAAGACGCAGGCCATTCCAGGTCAGTAAGCTGCAGCTGTACCCAGCAAAGGAAACTTAGATATGAAGCTTGTCTTGGACAAAAGCAAGACCAGTGGACCCCTACACCTGCCCCCTGAATCTTTGAAGTTTATACAGAAGCCTTAACTGAGTTCAGTCACAATTTCCATGCAGGTGTTCTCAGCGCTACATTGCTATCTCGAGGCTTGGAACAGCCTCTGGGAAGAAAAGCAAGTGGAACCCAAATTCCCAGGACAGGGAAGGGGTGAGGAGCGTCTAAGCGCCTGCGTCCAGTTCACTGGCAGTCATGTCTTTTTGATGACTTTCCCCAACAAGAGCCTGTCAACACTCCAATGGTATTTTTCACAGAAATAGAGAAATGATCCTCAAGTGCAATGGAAATACAAAAGATCCCAAATAGCCAAAACACTCCTGAGAAAGAAAACATAATTGGAGACATTACCCTTCTTAATTTCAAACTATATTATAGGACTATCGTAACCAAAAAGGCACACTGCTGGCATAAAAACAGCACATAAGAAAAATGGAATAGAATCGAGCCCAGAAATATATGCACATATATACAGTCAACTAATATTTGACTAGAGAGCCAAGAATACTCAGTGGAGAAAAGATAGTCTTTTCAAGGAATGCAAAAGAATCAAATTAAAACACTAACACCATTCACAAAAATTATCTTGGAATGGATAAAGACTTAAATAGATTACCTGAAATTATAAAACTCCTAGTAGACAAATAGGGGAAAAGGTCCTTGACATTGGTTTTAGCAATAATTTTTTTGGATATGATACCAAAAGCAAAGGCGACAAAATCAAAAATGAACATTTTATGTGGGAATACTTCAAAATAAAAAACTTCTGTACGGCAGGAGATACAGCCAACAAAATGAGAAGGTAACTTATGAAGTAGAAGATAACTTTTGCACATTACACATCAGGTTAGGGCTTTATATCCAAAATATACAAGGAATGTATTGTACTCAATAGTAAATAATAATAACACACTTTAAAAAGGGACAAAAAATTTGAATAGACATTTTTCCAAAGAAGATATACAAATGGCCAACAGGTATATGAGAAGATAGTCATCAGGTAAATACAGATCAAAACACATGAAATGTTACCTCACACCTCAGAGTGGCTATTGTCAAAAAGATAAATAACAGGTGCAGGGTAAGGACGTGGAATAAAGGGAACCTTTGTGAACTGTTGGCGGGATTGTAAATTGATACTGTCACTATGGAAAACATGAGGTTTCTCAAAATATGTGCTTGCATGTGTATATATACATACATACATGTATACATATTATACATATATTATATATAACATTTGTGATATATATAATGTTATATTATAAAATAATATATAATAATATTCAGCCATAAAAAAAGAAGGAAATCCTGCAATCTGCAACAACATGGATGGACAACGAGGACTTTATGCTAGGTGAAATACGTCAGATGGAGAAAGACAAATACTGCATGATTTCATTTACATACGCAACCTTTAAAAATACTGAACTCACAGAAACAATAGATTGGAGTTCGCTAGGGGTGTGAGGGATGATGTAATGGGCGAAGGTGGTCAAAGGTAAAATGTCCAACTGTAAAATGTATAAAGCAAGTATAAAGCATCTACTATACAGCATAGTGACTATAGTTAAAAATGGTTTATTATATACTTGAGAGGTGCTAAGAGAGTAAATCTGAAAAGCCCTCACAACAAACACACACACAGGGAAGCTATGTAAGAGAATGCGTGCATTAACTAGTTTTATGTGATCATTTTGCAATATATTCTCATATCAAGTCATCATGTTCCACATCTCAATACTATTATATGTCAGTTACATTTCAATATACCTGGAAAAATAAAAATAAAACTGTAATTCCTTTTACTCTTTGTCTTTATTATTTCTACTGAAAAAATATCTCCCATTACTCTATTTTTTCTCTGTTGAAGAAAATGTGTTGGTTGGTTTGTTTTTACTCCGGCTGCTTTGAAGATTTTATCTTTATCTTTGTTCAGCAGTTTCACCTGGTCCAGTTAAGTGATTTTCTTCGTATTTCTTCTGACAGAGGTCCATCCAGCTTCGGAAATAGAGGGTGATGCCTTTGCCAGTGCTGGAAAATTCTCAGGCAATGTCACTTCACCATTGCTTCTGTTGTATTGTCTCTTACTCTGGGACTCAAATGAAACACATTTTGTATATTTTTTCAGTACATCAGCTGGATCTTTTATACTTTTTTCTGAGTTTCCCATTTTATCTCTATATGTTTTAAAAATATCTTGACTTTTTTGTAGTCTTCTAATTTTCTCTCCTGCCATATTTAGTGTCCACCTCCTTAATTCTTATCCAATTATTATAATATTTTAGTTCTAAAATTTTAAGTTGGACTTTCTTATAAATTCCAGGTCTCTAGCAAGTCTCCATATCTTCTCTTTTTTTTTTTTTAACAAAGTAATCATGATTATTCTAAGTCTATTCTTTATAAATAACCTGAATATCTAAATCACCTGTGGATCTACTTTTATTGTGTTTTTATCTTGGTTTCTATGCATTGTATAGACATGCCTGGTGATTTTTTATTTATAAAAACTATAGAAGTCCTGGCTAATCAGAGTATTAATCTTCACGCCGGCACAGAGTCTCGGTGGGTCACTCAGTCCAGACAAGAAAAGGTTTGGGGCTCTGTGAAGTTAGGACTGTGGTCAGCTCCTCCCCCTGAGGACCCTGCTCTCGGGGCATATTCTTTCTGGGAACGCTCTTCGGGAGCACCCAATTTTTTAAGCACCCGTGACTGCATTTTCCCTAGAACTGGGAGACTGCCGAATATTTGCTCAGTCCTTGAGACCCCAACCGTAGCCTGACACTGGGTGTTTTCTCCTGGACACCACCGCGGTTTGGGAGGTGGCCAAATCCACTGGGGGTAAACCTGACGCACTCTCCCACTCGCTTCTCCACAGTTACTTTTCCCTTCTTCCAAGGAGTCCAATTCCCCTTGGGGGGGATTGAACAGCAGTTTCTGTCTCCCCAGCACAGTGAGACCGCTCTAGACTCCAAAACAGAGACGGATGGGGCTCCTGCGTCATCGTCTCTCATCTCCAGAATGTGGGCCTCTCCTATTCTGTCTGCCTTGATTGCTCTGGGATCCTTCCAAAGAGCTGCCTTCTGTACTAGCCCAGCCTTAACACTTGTTCTCAAGGGGTACACGTGAGGGGCACCGCCTGCTGGGGTTGACGCAAGAAACCAGCGAGGCTATGTGAGTTCTCAGTTATGAGAGGGACTCAGTAAACACGTGTTCTGAATAAAGATGACATCCCTGAATGCTGAAAAATATCTAGTACAGTTATTTCCATGTGTAGAAGTGCCATTTTCTCTCTCAATGTTCTTGAATTTTCTCCCATTCTCTCACGCTGTGATAGTGGAGCAATCCACCTTTAACAAGTAGAAAAGTTGCCATATTAAATTAACCTAAGAGGTTTTTTTTTTTTTTAAGTTTACTTATTCCTATTGAGAGAGAGAGAGAAAGAGAGAGAGAGAATCCCAAGCAGGCTCCACATTGTCAGTATGAAGCTCAATGTGAGGCTGGAACTCATCAACCGTGAGATCATGACCTGATCCAAAATCAGGAGCCAAATGCTTAACCAATTGAGCCAGCCAGGTGCCCCAGATTAATCTAAGAGTTTTTTTCAATAAGACTGTGACATTGGAAATGTCACCCTTCCTGTTGCAGCAGCTCAAGATTTCATGTTAACCAATTCCATGTTTGCTGTAAAAAATTTTTAACACACATAGCTTATTTTCCGTTAAAAAATACCCAAGCATTTTTTAAAGGAACACAAGATTTGAGCATTTGTGTGGTCCTTTATTGATGCTGTATTACGCCTATGTTGAAAATCTATGGGTGAGTAACCCTCAGGATGTCAGTAGAATATTTTAGTGCTGTGAACTGGGTTATTTAAAATCTACTCTCCAAAATGTACTTGAAGTGCCTATAACTCAGCTAGCTCAAGACATAATCACAGAGTGGAACTTTATATTCCATATGCTAAAGTAGCTCATTGAACAAAAAAGGTACATTAATGTCTACTATGCAGAGAAATCTAGTGTTAATTTTCCTGACTCTCAGCCAGTGGAATCTGCTGAGTCTGTTTATAGACAATATGCGATTTTCAAAGAATTATCCAGAGAAATCAGCTCATAAGAGATTTCTTTTTTTTTTTTCCTTCTGGAGGCTTTCTTACCAAAGAAAATGCTCACTGTGATGAAGAAGGAGGTGGTAGTTTTGGGGTATAAAAACTCAGAAATAGATTATCCTACTTACAATCGCACTGGATTTCATTCCTATTCATTCCTATGAAATAGGAATGGAGGTTTATGGGGATGTGTAAGATAGATCAGCACTTTAAATCACATCTGCTCCGTTTTACTGCAAGCTGATGTCTTATTAAAATCAAACAACAGCATACTTTAGAGGCAGAAATTATTACAAGACCTCCACACCAGGAAAAACATGCAACAAACAAAACAAGATATAGTGAATGGGACTACTTATTAAGCGTGAAAACGATCCTCATCTGGGATTAATTGGATGCAGTGTTGGAAGCATTTTATTCCTCAGATGTCATTCCTGTAATAAATACTAAATTATCATTGTGTTTTTCATAGCAACACATAGACATCCCATCTCAGGGCAGAAATTGAGGGGAGTGTTATAGACTAGGATTGTTTTTATGAAAGAAAGGAAAAATACAAAAGAGATAAATAAAAGTATTGATTTATGAAGTGTTGTGTAAAAAATAAAGGGGCAGGTTATAAGGCATGCTTGTGAATGGCAGCAGAGCCTCTTTTATGAGGAAACTATGTTATTTTATTGTTTTTTTTTTCTAACATGGAGACAGAATAAAAGGTCCAATGTAGCCTTAGGTTGAATTACAGCAGAGATTTCAGCTTCTTTGTTTGGAGCAAAAAAAAAAAAAAAATCTATTGTGGTGTTCATTTCATAATGACAAGAGATACAGGCAAGACTCAAATCCTGACAATGTACATTTTTATTTAGCGATGCATATAACTTTATGCGACTAACTTTATGCAGCAGTAGATTAAATATCTATTAGTGTAATTCTGATGATTTTTAATAAAGAAAATTTACTTTTGTGAAACACCTAATTATTAATCATTGGAAGGTGTTGTATTATTTTAATTAAAATAAATGACCTGAATAATGTATGAATATATGAATATGTGAATAGTTAATTGCTCAAATGCAATGATATATGAAATGCTCGGGTCAAAGTCTGTGGTCAAATACATGTACATGGATACAACTGCCCTGGGATCCTTGTGGATTCCTCTCTTTGCCACTTAACGAATAACAATCTATTGTACTTGGAACTTTGTCTTTGTTAATCTTGAGGTCTAATCTTCTTATTAATAACTTTAAAGCTTTCTCTGAATTCAGAATTAATGGACAATTTACCAGAACACCCTATTACCTTTGCACTGAAATACGCAAAGTTCCATGGTCACACCTGATGGGACTAACCCTACATTCTTCTGTTGACAAGGAGAAAGGGAAACTCAAAGGAAAAACACATTTTAAAAAGGACAACATCTCACATCAACATTAAAATTTACTGGAGACGGCCTACTAGTTTTCATTTAATAACAGATCCTTCCATTCTTTGTGAGAGAGTTATTTACCAAATTTACTTACTACCCACTATATTGTAAACTAGATTTCTTATATCTCCCTCCAGCCTTCCTTGACCAGTTGATCACCAAATTTTTCCCATACTTTGTCTATCTCCCTTTTATATTTCTAATAAAGTTCAGAGTTTAAAAGAGTGTTACAGTCTATCCAAAGATTCTGATCCCATAACAAACTAGCTTATCTACAAAATGTAATATATCTCTACATAATATGAAAACATAAAATAATATGTGTGTCTTAGTCTGCTCGGGCTACTCCAACAAAATGCTAAAGACTGAGCAACTTAAACCACATTTATTTCTCACAGTGAAGCTGGAAGGTCAAGGTTGCCTGCAAGTTCAGTTCTCAGTGAGGTCCCACTTGTAGACAATGTCCTTCTCCATGTGCTCACATGGTCCTTCCTTCGGTCATGCACAGGGAGAGAGAGCAATCTCACTGTCTTCCTCTTCTT
>NC_043700.1:8140886-8214069 GCF_006229205.1 Suricata suricatta | reverse complement strand
AAAACACCCACCATCCAATTATCAATTCCCTTGTTATTTTCTTTCATTCCTTCTAGTATAATGGCATAATTCAACAAATAAATCAATAATATTAGCCAAGGCAAAACCAATGTATTTAAAGTTCATAAATCAGATTTAAGAAATACACAATTCAGTATGATATGAATATTTCCTGTCATTAATGTGCTCTAGTGAAGGGAGATGATGGGGATTTGACTTAATATTCAGATTTGAATGTGCTACATTTGTAGCGAGCATTTCAGCCATAACACAAAAAGGCGTCAGTGTATACCTAGTTAGGGTGAGTGTCATTACATTGTATATAGAAATGTTCCACATATTTTATGTGTATTTTTAAATACCCATAGCTCTTAAGTATGGAAATTTGAATTCCAGGCCCTAAACAAAATAAAACGTTTATCATTATCTGAATGATTTTTTTCCCAAAACATCAAAAATTTCACCCCTGAAGACTCTCAGACCAAAATGAAAATCCTTTCCTATTTTAAGCCATCTTATATAGATAATTTACTTGGGTTAAAATCAATGTAAATTGCCTAATTAACCAATTATAACTTAAAAGGGAGAATTTTAGAGATTGGTTTAATGTGCATTTTATATTAAAACAGTGATAACACATAATTTAGGACTGATGTTAGCTTTCTATAATTTGGTGGCAGAGCCTTATTTGGTCACCTTATAAATACACCTTTGGAAGTATTTAAAAATCGGAGTAATAGAATCCAAGTGAAGATGAGCTTAAATCCAAAAGGATGTTTTATGTAGAATTGTTGCGTAATAACTGAAATCTACTCACATATAAGAATGTATATGCTAGGGCCCCTGGGTGGCTCAGGTGGTTGGGCTTCTAACTTCGGCTCAGGTCATGATATCATGACTTGTGGGTTCAAGCCCCACGTCAGGTTCTATCGTGACAGCGAGTCTGGACCCTGCTTCAAATTCTGTGTCAGCCTCTCTCTCTGCCCCTCCCTGCTTGTGCCCTCTCTCTCAAAATTAAATAAACATTTAAAAATTCAAAGGAGAAACCTCTATATGCATAAGTTTATATTTATATATTGGATATACATAAATATGTATTTTTTAAAGCCAAAGAAAAGTAGTGAATGATTACACATCAAATTCTTAAAGGTGATTCTTCTGGAAAGAATGGATGTGTATGCATTATATCTGTGGGTTTAGAAATAATTTATACTCTTCTATTTTCATTTTTTATAAAAATATTTATTTATATATCACTTGTGTAATATTCTTTAAAACGGACTTCAAGAATTTATGGTAATGCCTCATAAATCAGAATGAGAAGGTAGTTATGACCATTTTCAGTCAATTCTTCTACATTATAAGTTTGTTGAGGGCAGACAGTTGGTTCTATTTATACATGTACTCCCCTTGATGCTGGTGAAATAATTTATATGTAACAGGTTCTTGATAATGAGATATTTGGTGAGTGAACAAAGAAACACAAGCCAACAGCAGGTTCTGATCAGGAAATCTGTATAATTATCAGAGAGAAGCCGCTGTGAACTGTAAGAATAAGGAAATGTGCCAGGAGATTATCACAAGGATTACAGCTCAGGAGCACGGTTCCAGTTCTTGGGTTTGGGGAATCATAATAGAAATAAAGCCCTGGAGAAGCCAACAGAAAAACTCAGGCACGGGAGTAAGAAGAAAACTTCTGTCCCTACAATTCTTAAGCGAATCTTGAAACTGAAGTTGGCTATAATAAACAGGGTTTTAAAAAGTATGCCATCTTAGACAGTTGGCATTGATTTAGTGCTGAGTCCAAAGAAAAGAATAAAGTTATTTTTGTATTACTGTTCCCAGTAATTTCCTAGTCATAGGGCTGTGGGTCAACGCCAAGCCAGTTACCAGAAATTAAGCCATTGCAGGATATATAATAGGGTAAAGAGAAGAGACAGACCCCAAACCTCAAATGTATAAGGTATGGGTAGGAAGAGCAGAGAGGATTTCTAGGTCAAACTATCCTGTATGACACCACAGTGGTGGATACATGTCACACAGTACACATTTGTCCAAATCCCTTAAAGGTACAACACCAAGAGTGACCCTAACGTAAACCACTGAATTTGGTGATAGTGATATGTTGATATAGGTTCATCAATTGTAACAAATGTACTCTCTGATGAGAAATGCTGATCGTGGGGAAGGTTGTGGGGGGTGCAGAGAGTGTATGGGAAATCTCTGTACCTTCTGCTCAATTATGCTATGAACTTGAAATGGTTCTAATAAAACTAAATCTATTCCAAAAAGAAAGAGACAGAAATGGGAAACTAGTAGTAGAATAATAAGGATGAGGACAGGTGATTCCTTTTTTTAAAAGTTTATTTATTTATTTTGAGAGAAAGAGAGATAGTAGAGGAGGCGCAGATAGAGAGGAACAGAGAGGAAGAGAGAGAATCCCAAACAGGCTCCATGCTGTCAGTACAGAGCCTGACACAGGTCTCAATCCCACAAATGATGAGATCATGACATGAGCCGAAATCAAGAGTCAGATGCTTAACTGACTCAACCACCTAGATGCACTGAGAACAGGTGATTCTAAGGGGAAACGTTTCAGTGGTAAAAATGTTCCATACCCTTGAATAGAGGTTACAGGCAAACATTTAATGTTTTGGACATGTCTCAAATTTTGCCATTTTCCCTCCACTTCTATTACTATTTTCACAATTCAAAGCTAACTATGTCTTGACAATGGTATTTCAATCATGTACTAACTGGTCTCTCTGGGTCCAGCCTTTCCCTCTTCCAGTCTATATGCTGCATTTCTTCCAGATTTACATTTCACAAATCTCTAACATCACTGTCCTATTTGAATGTCTCAGTGACTTCCTGTCATGCACCAAAGTCCAATTTCTTAATATGTCTTAGTAAGTCTGAGCAGGTAAAGTGTTCAGTCACCACTTAGTTACAATCAAGGAATAAATAGAATAATAGGACTATAAGTACAATGCACACACACATACACGAACACACCTTAATGTATTCTTTCAAGAAATGAAGAATATAGTAAGGAAACAAGTTATACAAAGTAAATACATCTTTGTGATTAGTGCTTTCATTTTCTTTAGGTAAAAACCCAGTAGTGGAATTACTAGATCATAAGGTAATTCTTATTTAATTTTTCAAGAAGCCTCCATATCGTTTGCCACAATGTCTGCACAAATTTGGACTCCCTCCAACAATATAATTTTTATTTACTATGATGAACACTGAGAAATGTAGGGAACTGTTGAATCACTACATTGCATACCTGAAATTAACATAACACTATATGTTAATTATACTTGATTTTTAAAAACTGAACACAATAAAATCTGGAAGATAAAATTTTAAGCAGTCAATCAGAAATAAAAAACAACATGATTAATTCTAATGAAGACACTGTCTCCTGATAAGTGCCTTGTAAAGGAACATGGGTATGATTGGCCTAGAGGCTGGAAAATATGGCTTAGGCAAAAATTAAGCCTGACTGAAGCAATAACTTTAAAATATGTTCAAAGGATCAAAGTAGACAATATAGCTAGTTTGGGGCCAAACTTTTTGAAAAGAGTATGGAATGTTTTGATTTTTAGAAAATAGATGCAAGCTCTTAAAGAATAGGAAATCTCAGTTTTTTCTGATCAAGTCAAATGATAAACTACCGTTCTACAACTCAAATATTCAAATGTTTGATTTCTTATTACATCTTGAGATGGCCAGAGGATCTTAAATGCAGTGGATTCCGTTTACTCCAATCTGACTAGATAGATATATGTATGGATATAAACTACTAAATTAATAGTAATAATAAAAGGAGGATATTAATAAAAAGAGGCAGAGGGGAGCAGTAAACAATGGCATCACAGCCTTTCCCCATGCTTGTTACAAAGGAATATATTCCCAGTCTGAGCATCTTCCCTCAGGACGAGTGTGACTGCTGGCAGAAACGACGTTGGCAGTCATTGGATTATGATGACAGTGACTATATTCAGTTTTTAGCACACAAGGTCCAGGTTGAGGCTCAAAATTTATGCAAACCAGAATATATTCATTCAAGTAATTCCACTCCACATTCTGTTACTTGCACTTCCCTTTACTACCACCAGGGGGTGAAGGTTGGTTTCTCGCCCATTTCTTCAGTGACATTAAAAGCCAGTCCCTAATTGTTAGTGGCTCATCCTTTTAGTAAAGGAGAAGATGTTTCGAAAAAAAAGTCTAGATCTTAAAATCCTCTGAACTTAGCATTCATCAATGATTCCAAGGTGGTCATTTTTGCTCTTTTTTCCTACTACTTCGAACCATAGGCAAATTTGATCTTTCCTTTCCTTTACCTCACGGCTAGTGTAGTATAATGCTAACGATTGTGGACTCTAAAATCAGACTACCTGGGGCGCCTGGGTGGCTCAGTCGGTTGAGCGTCCGGCTTCGGCTCAGGTCATGATCTCACAGTTTGTGGGTTTGTGGGTTGGAGCCCCACATCGGGCTCTGTGCTGACAGCTAGCTTAGAGCCTGGAGCCTGTTTCAGATTCTGTGTCTCCCTCTCTCTCTGACCTTCCCCTGCTTGTGCTGTCTCTCTCTATCTCTCAAAAATAAATTAAAAACAGCAAAAAATTTTTTTTAAATTAAATCAGACCACCTGAGGTCAATCTTTGTTTGGTTACTCACTGGCCATGTAATATCATGGCCAACCTGCTTATCCTCTGTGACTTCAATTGTTGTATCTCTAAAGTGGCAAGAATGATACAATTACTGCATAGTTTCTTTTAAGGAGCACAGGGGTCAATACTTGAAAAACACTTCCAGCATTGCCAGGCACATCATATAAGACCCCTCAAGGTGAGAATTTCACAAATTGCAATTTATGGGGTCCTCTATCAATATGTACTTGTTTCTATTATCCCTTCTTTGGAAATTAAGGTCATCAACAACCTCCTCATTGCTATAAGCAATGGTCAAGACTTCATCTTACTTGGCCCGTCAGCCCTGGGAAACTCTCCACTTGTCTGCCTTTGCACCCACTCTCCTGAACCCAGCCCACCATTACTTCCCTTAGCCCGTGGCTGATTCTCCTTTCCCCATATGTGTCAACAGTGGGGGGGTGCCCCAAGACTCAGTGCTCAGATCTTTCTCTTTTTGCCTTGTTGACTTCATCCAGATCATGATTTACTAGCCCTTTATTGGATGATGTTTCCTAAATTTAAATCTCCCACACGGAACTTTCCCTAGAACTTAAAATTCACTGATTCACTCACCCACTGCAAATCATCATGTGGATGGCTATGATAGCCCACATTTAAATTTTTCTTAATTGAAAACCCGATCTTTCCAAAAAGCTGTTTCACCGACACCTTTCCTGATGTTATTTTATAGCAACAACATTCTTTTAGTAGTTTAGGGTAAGAGCCTTGGAAACAATCTGAGCTCCTCTTTACTCTAAAGCCTTATGTCTAAACCGTCAGTAAATTTTGTTGCTTCTATTGTCAATATACACCCCAAATCTGACCACCTCTTAGCTCATGCACTGCAACCCTCCTGGTCCAGGCCACAGTCATCTCCTGCTTGATTAGTGGGACGCCTCCAAATTAGTCTCCCTGCTTCCACCTTACTTTCATCGGTTCACAGCTCAGCAGCAGTTAGTGCTTCCAGAATATAATTCTACTCATGACACTCCTCTGCTCACACTCTCCTGATGACTGTCTTTGTCACTCAGAGTGAAAATCAAAGTCCCTGACCCACCTCCGTTACCTCTCTGAATTTCTCTTGTTCCTCTCCTAATAACTAAGAAGAACTATGATAATCTCTTGTATCATAAAATATATTAGCCAATACAAACGATTTAATATAAAATGAAAGAACCAAACATGCGTTAATGTTTTGTACGGTTTTTAAAATGTGGGGACCTTCTTAAATTTACTTGTAAAATGTATGGAATACATAGGAATTGAATTCAACTTTTTCAACAACTTCATTGATTTTCTCAAAGACTACATAAGGGAGTAATACATTCAAATGGCTTTGAAGGGGCGCCTGGGTAGCTCAGTCAGTTAAGCCTCTGACTTTGGCTCAAGTCACATCTGACATTCGTGGGTTCAAACCCCGCGTCAGGCTCTGTGCTGACACCTAGCTCAGAGCCTGAAGCCTGCTTCCAGTTCTGTGTCTCCTTCTCTCTCTGACCCTCCCCCTCTCATGCTCTGTCTCTCTCTGTATCAAAAATAAATAAAACATTAAAAAATTTTTAATTTAAAATGGCTTTGAAAAGGTGATTAAAGTTTTTACTACTTTCTCTTTCCTATGCTGGCTTTGCAGAAAACAAAGGAAGGGAAGGGAAGGGAGGGAGGAAAAAAGGGAGAGAGGAGGAGAGAAAAGTATGAAGAGAAAATGAGAGAAGGAAGAGAGAGAGCAAAGAAAGATGAAAGATCTGCATATATAAAAAACGCTGTATGCCAATGAACATTATTTTTAAAATATTCTTATTTTTTAGATACTTGATGCAACAATTCATTCCAAGATAAATTGCAGTCACATAGGTACCCTAAGTATTTGTACCACTTACACATTCAAACAAATTGGGAAGCCTGTTAAATAACATCAACTATTTCAATATTGATATGTACTGACACACTACAAGCGTTCCCTAATTAAGGAATTCTTCCTGACGATGACTGCCGTAGTAACCAGCATCTTCCAGAATGAGTTCTCTATAAACAGAGAACCTGCATACAGCTGGATAATGTACACTTCTACTCATGAATGATTTTTGTTTGGAATCCCATATGGGTTGGTCAGCCATATGCAAATATGTACCTACTGATGGAGTTGTTTTCTTTGTGTTTGAAAAGGAAAGCAATTCTGCCCAAATGTCATACCTGTGGGTTATTAATTAATTTCACATTCACCATTATTAAAATATGATTGCCCATGATTAAATGGGGTAATGAAAAATAAGTACCTGTCACGGGCAAATATTATCAAAAGAGCAACAGGGCAGTGAAGGCCAGACAACCAAAACTACAGTCCATTTGTCTTCTCTTTGAAGAATCCAGTAACGCTAGCAACATGCAACAGTTATAACTAAATAATGGTTTCTTTGTAGGAGAAACATAAAAGAAAAGTAATGACAATGTTTTCTTTGTGGTTTTCTTTAAATACCCAAAAAATTCTTATAATACCAAACACGTGTAGAAACATAGGATAATATTCCTCATGTATGGAAAATATGAGAAATAGAGCTAAACTTAGAAAAAGTCACATATTCTGATAAAATATACTGGGGGAATTAGTTCAGGCCATAGGATAAATTGATCACATAAATCTCCAGCAAAATATATTAATAGCTACAGTAAAATCCAATAAAACAAAATTAGCATCCTATGCCTCAGGGCACATTCAAGTTTTCTTACACATCCATTTCCTACACCATGTCAGTTTGATGCCCTCTGTCTGCCAAGAAAGAGTTTGAGTTCAAGATATTCATTTTTTTCTCAAATAAGAAATCTTTCTAACATTGGAAAACTCTGTATTAGAACTGAACAAAGCTGGCTTTGAATCACCATTTGGCTAAATAACTAGAGAAAAACCTTACTTATACTCACCTTCCTGTCATGAGCCTAAGAAAAAACTAAAAAATAATGTTTTTAATTATGGTATAATACCTCCATTGGTATGTCCATTAAGTGAAAGAATCTAGTGAAGATATTTTACAAACTGTAAAATAGTAAAATGTTAGTATGATTATCATTTTACTTACAAGGAAACACCAAAGACAGGGACTTTGTAATGTATAGTTGGCCAACAAAACATTACTACAACAAAACATTACTGTTTAGGGGCACCTGGGTGGCTCAGTCAGTTGGGCATCCGGCTTCGGCTCAGGTCAGATCTCACGGTTCGTGGGTTCGAGCCCCGCGTCGGGCTCTGTGCTGACAGCTAGCTCAAAGCCTGGAGCCTGTTTCAGACTCTGTGTCTCCCTCTCTCTCTGACCCTCCCCTGCTCCAGCTGTCTTTCTCTGTCTCTCAAAGATAAATAAAAAGCATTATAAAAAAATTTTTTTTAAAACATTACTGTTTAGATGAACAGAACTCTGATATTTTTACAGAAGATGCTTTTACTGATATATTAAACCTTCTGTTTCCAAAGTAGATACATTTATTTTGTGAAGCAAATGTTAGACTTCATAGCATAATATTGTTATTAATTTATTATTCAGAAGCTGACGTAAGTCGTTAAACAGCTAGTTTTCAGAATGCTTTGCATAAAAGATCTACATTAGTTGTCCTCTAAAATGAGGACAGAATCTGTACTTCTCAAATAGATGAAGTAGAGTTTATAATCGGAAGCCACTTTGTTTTTCTTGGATCTCATTATTCAAGACCTGACATCAAGTACTCCAGGCACATTGAAGTCATTTCTTGGTGATGAAATGAAAGGGGACAGTACCCATAGAGACCAAGCCCGTGGCAGGAACATTCACTGTCAAGAAACTGATGGAAGAGTTGAGTAAACCACGTGGTTGAAGCTATTTTTCCTAACTTTTACTTGTATTTTCTTGCCCTCCTTAAACCTTTAATACAGTCCTATTAAAACCTTGTAGCCTGGCGTGCACTTGGCTCCAGAGAATTAAGAATGGTGTCTCCTTCCAGGGCCCAAATCGTAGGCCAGAAGTAAACTTTTCCTGACGTCAGGAGGATGGTGACAGTGGTAATATACAGTCATAATATTCTCAAAATAAGGGGGAGGGAGTTAAAAACCTTTCTGCCATACAAGAAAATACTCCCCTATTGCAAATAGAGGATCAGCATAATATGTTAGTAATAGACAAGCAAGGGGAAAATAGACAAATAGTGTGCCTTTCAGTTAAAGAAGATAACTGGGTTTTTTAAATTTTTTAATGTTTTATTTATTTTTGATACAGAGAGAGAGCATGAGAGGGGGAGGGGCAGAGAGAGAAGGAGACACGGAACCGGAAGCAGGCTCCAGGCGCTGAGCTAGCGGTCAGCGCAGAGCCCGACGCGGGGCTCGAACCCACGAACGTGAGATCTGACCTGAGCCGAAGCCGGAGGCTTAACCGGCTGAGCCACCCAGGCGCCCCTAAAATTTTTTTTAATGTTTGTTTATTATTTTTTAGAGAGAGAGAGAGAGAGAGAGAGAGTGAGTGAGCAGGGGAAGGACAGAGAGAGAAGGAGACACAGAATCCGAAGCAGGCTCCAGGCGCTGAGCTAGCGGTCAGCGCAGAGCCCGACGCGGGGCTCGAACCCACGAACGTGAGATCTGACCTGAGCCGAAGCCGGAGGCTTAACCGACTGAGCCCCCCAGGCGCCCCGAAGATAACTGGGTTTTGATGGGGGAGAGTTGGGTTTTTTCCTTATTTGTTTAAAGTAGGTTTTTTTCATAACACCCTAAATCTAACTGTAAGTTAGTAAGAAACAATGCCTGAAGGACTTTATATATATACATATTTGGGGTCAGTCTTTCATGGGTTAGCATGTGATTTGGACAAGCTTAAAAACAATGTTTGCAGATTCAGGGCAACATCCAACTCATCAGGAAGTTCTTTGGCCGTACCTTTAAAACACATTTGGAATCCAAACACGGCTCAACAGCTTCCCTTCTAGGACCTTGCTAATCCCCTGCAAAGACCTCCTAACCTGCCCACTTGCAGTCTCCTTCTAGCAGAGCAGCCCAAAGGACCATTTAAAATGGAAGCCGTGTCGTGCAGTTCTTTCAGTGAAAACCCTGAAATGCCGCAAGGAAGGCTTGATCTGACACTCGCCGCCCACGCTGTTCTCACCCACCCTCATGTACCACTGCAACTGATGACTCTATTCATTCGCTCTTCTCCAGCGACAATAATCTCCTCGTTCTTCCTCAAATATACCAAATGTGCTCCCATCAGAGTCTATCATATTTTCTACCCAGAAAAATCTTCCCTTCTCCCACAAAGTCATTGAGCTCATTTCCTCCTTCAAGCATTGGATTGAAGTCACCTCCTCACTAGGACTATCCAGATGCACGCTCCTCGCCTACATCCAATCTTTCTTAACTTGCTCTAATTTTCCACTACCCAAACAACTTATCGTTTTCTATTTTGCTACATAACTGCCTCTTTGTTATGTTCAGTGTTTATCAGCAATTCTGTCTCGCCCTCACTACAATGTAAGTTCTACAAGGGGAGAGACTTCTGTTTTGTTTACTACCAGATTAAAGCATTTAAACAATGTCAGATAAGTAATAAGCACCCAGTAAGTTGTTGCTTACTAAAGTTAAGAAAACAACAGAAGAGGGTCCGGACAAGACCAGAAGGGATACCATCTTCAATCCAACAGAAACTTCCAAATTATTGCAAAAAAAGAAGGTTTTTTTTCATTCTTTCTTTTAACCTGTGTGGATTGTGTATAACTATGAGTCAGAGTTCTGGGTGCTGGGGATATAATGGTGAGCAAACAGTAACATGACCCCTAACGGCTTGAGCTTGTGTACTAGAGGGAGAAACAAAACTTAAAGAAACCCAAAATCCTATTTCTTATAATAAAGTCAGCATTTTACAGGGAGATCTGACCTAGGGAGAAACGCCAGGGAGGCTTTCATAAGGAATTAACAATTGAGCTTAAATCTGAGAGATGAGTAAGAGTGATTTAAGAGAAAGGAGGAAAAACCGTTTTATGAAAATTGAGTAGCATGTTCACTCTGTGGTGAAAGAAAACACAGCACTCAGGACGCACTGAATTCATGCCAGTTGTGGCCAGAACTTAAAAGACAAGGTGAGGGTAGAGAGCTAAATAGTCCCTAGCCATGTCATTTGACAGGTCTGCTCATCAACCTTGTAAATTAAGTTGAAGACTTTCATCCCTGGGCTGAGAGAGATGAATAACAGTTAAGAGCATATGTGTCTGTAAGTGTGTGTAAGTATGCACGAGCGGGGACAGGCCTAGTTGTTGATAATATCAAGCTTTGTTTTGAAAATGGTACTGTGACGATGGATACATGTATGAATAAGTCAAACCCCTTCCTTACACCATATACAAAAATCGATTCAAAATGGATCACAGATTTAAACGCAACACTCAGGTGTGCTTGCGTGTTTCAGTTGGTTAGGCATCTGACTTCAGCCCAGGTTATTATCTCGTGGTTTGTCATTTGAGTCCCACATGGTGCTCTGTGCTGACAGCTCTGGAACCTGGAGCCTGCTTCAGAATCTGTGTCTCCCTCTCTCTCATGGTCCCTACCCCACTCATGCTCTGTCTCTCTCTCTCTCTGTCTTTCTCTCTCTAAAAAATAAACAAACACTAAAAAAATTAAATCTAACACTTAGAAGATGATAGAAGAATAAAAAGTTGGGGCACCTAGGTGGCTCAGTCGGTTAAGTGACTGACTCTTGATTCTGGCTTAGGTCATGATCTCATGGTTTCATGAGATCAGAATCCATATCGGGTTCGGCACACTCACTGTGCACACAATTTGCTTGGGATTCTCTCTCTCTCTCCTTCTGTCTCTGCCCCTCCCTGTCTCAGATTCTCTCTCTCTCAAAATAAATAAATAAACTTAAAAAAAAGAGTAAAATGTTATGACTTTGAGTTAGGCAATGTCTTTTTTTTAATTCTTGGAAAAGATATGAAAGACTTATTTGTAGAATATATAAAATTTACAACTCAACAAAAAGACAACTGGATTTAAAAATTGGCAAATGATTTGAATAGAAACTACTCATAAGACGATATGCAGGTGGCTGAGAAGCAAAAGGGTGCTCAACGTCTTTAGTCATGAGGGAAGTTCAAATCAAAGCCACAAAGAGCCACCAATTCATATCCGCTAGAGTAGCTTCGATCAGAAAAGCTCATAACAAATGTTGGTAAGGATGTGAAGAAATCAGAATGCTCACATGTTGCTGGTGGAAATATAAAATGGTGCAGCGCTTTGGAAAATATTTCAGCAGTTCTTTATGAAATTAAGTGGAGACTATAGGATCCAGAAATTCCCCTCGAATATATACATGAAAGGGATTTGAAAACCCATCCTCCCAAAAAGTTGGTCACAAAATACTGTTGTCCTTAGCAGTATTATTCTTAATAGCCAGAAATTGGAAAAGAGATCTATCACCTGATTAACAGATAAATAAGTATCATACAATCATACAATGGAGCATTGTCTCTACATGATATGCTACATGCATAAGCTGTATATGAGGTTTTTTAAACATCATGCTAAGTGAAAGAAGCTAGTTACAAAAGGTTCTCTATGTTACAATCCTAGACATGAAATGTCCAGAATAGGCAAACTTATAGAACCAAAAAGTAACTTTGTGGTTTCCAGGAGCTGGGAGCGGATAGGGAAAAAAAATCAGAGTGACAACTAATGGGTACAGAATTTATCTGTCTAAACATCCTAAAATTGATTAATGACTGGTACATCTCTGTGCATATACTAAAATAACATTGAGGGGTGCCTGGATGGCTCAATCAGTTAAGCGTCCAACTTCGGCTCAGGTCATGATCTCACAGTACATGGGTTCGAGCCCCACTTTGGGCTCTGTGCTGACAGCTAGCTCAGAGCTTGGAGCCTGCTTCGGATTCCATGTTTCCCTCTCTCTCTGCCCCTCCCCATTCATGCTCTGTCTCTCTCTCTCTAGCTCAAAAAATAAATAAACGTTAAAAGATTTTTAATAATAATAAAAAATAACATTGAGTTGTATGTTTTAAGTGAGTGAATTGTACGGTATGTGAACTATACCTCATAGAGCTGTTACACTGTTTAGAAGCTACCGTATCATGGTACAGATGCTGGATTCAGACCGCCTGGTTTCAAGTCCTCCCAGCACATTTGGTGGCCCGTGGGCTCTTCACTTAGACTTGCTGGGACTGTGGCACCTACCTCATAGTGCTGTGGTTGGGTCTACAGGAGCGAGCACTTCTAAAATGCTTTCATCCAGCCTGGCAGAGTGTACGCCCTAAGCATGCCAGCAGTCCCTGGTAGTGCCGCAGCCCCCTCAGGAATGCAAGGCCAGACCAGCTGACCTGAGCTCACTAAAATGCAGAAAACCATTTTGAAAATATCACGAATCATTTAAAAATACTACCCAGTTTCTTGTACGCAACTATATAAATAAATTCTTTGCCCGTGTATAGGCAAAAACCCACAGAAAGAGAGAAACTTAAAATAAATACGTACCATCCTCAAAATATGAGCATCCATTTAAAAAAACGCCAAAAACATTACTGGAAAATAAAAAGTAAGTCTAGGCTAAATGGAGAGATCTACCATGTGTCTCAATGAGGAGACAAACACTGTAATTTTTATTTTAGTAGTTTGTGTTTCCAATACAATTACAAGTCAGCTCCTTATGATAGTTTTGTTTTGTTTTGCTTTAGCTATAAACTTCACCTGGGAAAATAAAGAAGCAATAATAGCTAAGAAAATTTGGGAAGAGTAATAAGGAGGGACATGCTTTCTGGATATTGAAAGATTATAAGCTATAAAATAATTAAAACAGGGCTGTACAAAACAACCCAGTCTAATAATTCAGTGCAATAATAATCTGATGCGATACCAGATTTAACAGGCAAATTAATAGACTACAGTAAAGTGCCGTAAAATAGACCTTAACTGTTTATAAACATTGATTTCATGCTGAAGAAACTATCACAAATCAATGGCGAAGGGATGAACTACTCCGTTAATAGTATTAAGGCTGTAAACTAAAATTGGTTTCAAATTGACAAAATAGTGAATATTTAAATAAATTTATTAAAAAATAAAATTTAAAGAAATATTTAGCTCACTGCTGAACTGGAAGCAATTTGCTACTGACCAAAACAACAAAAGCAATTACAGAAGATGTGAATGCACAGTAATGAAGTCTTCTTAATGCCAAAAAAGAAAATCACATATTTTTAAACTTGATTTAAAAATAAGAAAGTATGCCAAGATTAATGTTGTTTGTGTACACACACACACAAATACAAGCAATTTAAAAATATGTGAAAAATAGGAAAATGTAATAATAAATAGGTGATTGGGCAGAAAAGCAAATAAGAAAGTATAATTGTTTAGCCAACAAAAATATTCAGCTTCTGTAGTTACTATAGTGACTGAAGGAAAACATAGTTTAGCATATAAAACATAGTTTTTAAAACATCATCCAGGGCTCACGAGGAGGTACAGGGAATATAAATTAGTCTGAACATCTGGAAAGCAGTCAGCACTTTTATCAAGAGACTCTAAGATGTGTATAACATTCGACTTAATTATCCTAATTCTGATATCTTTTCTAAGTACATAACCACATAAGTAGACACAAAAATATGTAAAAATATCCTCATTACAATCTTGTTACTATAACAATCTTGTTATAAATCATATATATATATTTATAAATTACATATATAATTTATATATAAATTACAAATTATACACACATACACATACACACACACACACTCACACACACACACACACACACACATATATATATATAGATATATATATATATATATATAACAGTCAAGTTTTCAATAGTTAGAAAATAGTTCATTTAATTAGGGCAAATCTATCTACAAGATAATTTATGTACCACAATTGGGTTTCTGAATAATTTTCCCATCTTGAGAAAATTTTCACAATATAATAACTTGTGAGAAAACACTATGTGAACTAAGAGTTCGATCACAGCTTGGGCGTAGAAAAAATACTGAACGAAATATACAAGATGCAGACATGCTAATCGGGGCTTATCTTTGATGAGTATAAAGTGATTCCCATTTTTCCTTGATCTGTTCTCTATCGTCTACAATTAGTAGCTATTCCTGCAGGAACAATGCACACCACAGAGGAAAGCAGCTTCTCTGAATAGTTACTGTGCTTTTGCTTCAATAATTTTTTCCTTATTTTCTGCTAGTTTGCAATTATTACAGTGTGACTGTGAGAGGCAGGATTACTTTAAATTTCATTTAAATGACAAAGCAATTATTTTGGAACTACCAAATTTACAACAAAATTGATTTTTATGTTGCCGAGTCTGTTACCAACGTGGATGAGTTTACGATTCATAAAGAGTCGTTTTAGAGTCTGTTTGTGCATTCACGTCATGATGTTTCCCCCCAAACTCTGTCAAGCAATAAACGTTCAAAGAAACAAATTTTAAAAATTATGATTTACCCATTTTTAATTTCACACTTAAATTGATACTGATAAGAAGGGATATGTTCAAGAAGTTTATGAACAAACTTGAATTATAAGTGAAATTTATGAGCTTCGAGTACACGTATTAAATTATGGACACGTACAGGCATACCTTGTTTTATTGTTCTTCCCTTTATTGTACTCCCCATTTTCTTACAGACCGAAGGCTTTTGGCAACCCCGCCTTGAGCCAGTCTGTCAGGACCATTTTTCCAATGGCATTTGCTCATTTTATATCTGTGTCACATTTTGGTAATTCTCACAGTATTTCAAACATTTTATTATTATTATATGTGTTACGGTGATCTATAATTAGTGATTATGACTCACTGAAAACATGGATAATAGCATTTTTTAGCAATAAAGTATTTTTTAATTAAGGCATGTACTTTTTTTAGATAAAATGCTATTGCACACTTAATAGACTACAGTATAGTGTAAACATGGCTCTTAGATGCACAGGGAAACCAAAAAACTTCACTTGACTCAATTTATCAGTGATAGTCACTTTATTGTGGTGGCCTGGAACCAAATAGTCAATCTCCTTGAAATCTGTCTGGACAAAACCACGTTGTAAACAGCAATGAGGGAGAACATAATACTAATCGATTTTGCATTTGCTTAAATTCAAATGCAAATTAAGGGCAGGATTTCTTCAGATCACTGTTTCCAATTTATCTAACAATGATCATGTTGATGTGAAATGGGCATTTTGCTCATATGTGATATCACTTTCATGTAAACAAATACTACAAGAGTAAATGATAGAGAACACTTTTTGGTTAAATCATTTAAGTGAGATAAGTGACAGATAATCATTATCTTTCCTGTTCTTTTACCCGTCCCAATCCCATCTCCCCAAAATCCAAATGTTTTGGGCAAATTTAAACACTAAAATGAGGGTAATGTTTAATCGAAACCCCTCCTTCTCCTCAACCCTAAACGTTTTTTTTTTTTTTTTTTAAATTTAGTATATAAGCCATAATAGCCAAAGGGTTTGGAAGAGTAGCAACAGCTTAATCTAATCTAAAATTAAGTCCCTTGACTTGCTTATCAGTCTGCTTTCCTTAAATATTTTGTTAGAACTTTTTTAATGGGAATAAATGTCCAACCATGATTTTTAAAAAGATATTTACACATTATGGTGAAACCTCATGAAAGAGTGTTTCAGCAGACCTTCACGGTCTTTCATTATCATCTAAGCTATTTCAGAAATTGGCTCTTGCCCCCTCCCCCCTCTTTTGGGTAATTTACAGTCCATAGTGTTATAAGTTAGATTGTTTTGCCCATCTCGTTTTTATTCCAAGTCTATTTCCCCTGAGCAGTCAAAACTACTGTAGTGTAACATTTATTACCATCTATTTTTTATTACTCCTCAATCCCATAGCTATGCATCACTTCTTTGAGTTTTTCTCATTAAAATTAATACATGTATATGTTTCAATCCTATAAATATGTTTCATGTCATATCCTATTGGACTAGCCAAAACGATATTAATAAATTGATTCATGTTTGCAGTGTTTCCATCCCTCTCTTCTTTCTCTCTCTCTTCCTCTTACTTAACTCAGCATCCTTAAAGTATAGAAATGATTGGATTTTCATTAAGTCTGCTAACTAAGTCTTTACACGTTACAATGAGCAGCTATCACTTAGAAAATGTCAATAACCTTAGAAGTCAAACCATGCTGATTCGCTTCCATTGAAGCATGGGGAAAACTATTCCTGTGGATTTATTAGCTTGGTCATATTGAGAACATTCAAAAACAATTAAGCTTTTGAATATGGACAAGAGCCATGAGGGGTATGCAAAATGCACTATACTGAAAGCTGATTCTGTGGCTTCTATTCATGGCTCTGTCCCTGACCAAAACTGTAAGCCTTGACAGGCCAGTTTTCAGGTGTTTCCTGGATCTCAGATTCATCAGTAAAGACAATATTTGGTGACAATTTAAAAAATTTTATTTGATTATTGTTAGGGAAATGTAATCAGAAACAAAGTCAACCCACAAAAAAAGCAGATAACATGAACTCATATCTATCTATATAATATCGATATTATATGTATATGTAATATATATGGTTTTCCTCCACTGTCTGAAAGTAGAATGTTCCTAGGAAAATGTGCATAAGCCAAAATGGCAAAAAGCAAAGAATAATTATAATTAATCCATATGGAAAAATATTTGAGTGTTCTCAGATTCAAAAAAAATAGACTCCTCTTAGGCTTTTCTGGTACCTTGGGTCACCTCTTGCTAATGGACACACAAAGCAAATTGAGACAAAGCTCAGATGCTCACAGAGAGATTTCAGAGCTCTGTGGCCTCATGCTGGGGTGTGGAGTGTGCGGCCCCAGGTACGGAGCTGGTGGCACTGTCACTGCCCAGCACATACACTGCTTCTCTAACAGTCCTAGCCAAAACCAATACTGAACATCATTTTTGCTCTTTGTCTTTTTTCATAAAAGCAATAATCCTCTTTAATTTATTTTTGTTGCCAAAAACAGGGAGTAATGTAGTTCTTTCAGAAAAGCCAAGTGGCATAACATAAACTTTCAAAAGCAGGGACACCTGTATATCACATATACTGGGGGGAAGGCAGGGGGGAGGCAGAAAGAAATGAGGGGGGGAGTGTGGGTGAGAGACGTATTAGAGGAATTGGCTTCCATGATTATGGAGGTTAAAAAATCTCAAGATCTCCCATCTACGGACTGGACAGCCAGGCAAGGGTGTGTCAAAATTCAGGCCAAGTCCAAAGGTCCAAGAACTGGGAACACTGATGTCCAAGGGCAGAAGAAGACACATGTCCGAACTTAGGAAAGAGCATATCCCTCTGCCTTTTTGTCCTACATAGGCTCCCTGTGAACTGGATGATGCCCACCTGCACAGGGGGTGGAGATCTTTACTCAGCCTACTTATTCAGATGGTAATCTCTTCCAGGAATATGCTCACAGACACACCTGGAAATTACATTTTATCAGAGATCTAGTATTCCTTGGCCCAGTCAAGATGACACATAAAATTAATCATCACTAGCCAATAAAAAAAATGTTCTTGCCATGTCTATACATGTCTATAATGTCCTAAAAAAAATAAATGTGTCTAAGAGAGAAACTTGTGGAAAAGTGATGGACTGAAAATACACAAACACACCAATAAGAATCTGTCAGTGACAGACATGTCATAAAAGGTCCAGTGCAGTGACAAGACAGTCAGGAAGTAGGTGAAAGGGAGGAAGTATAAGGGAGCCATTCTAATCCTTGAAAGGTCAGTAATAGTTTTAAGACTCTTTGGGCTTCAGTTAATCACAGTCATCGCTGAAGTTGCTGGGACCTTTGTTCAATTACACCTGTGCTCCTTCTAACATCTTAGATTCAAAAGAAAAAAAATCCTGGTCTGTTATTCACTTTTCACTGATGAAATAATACACTTATTTGGAAGGACAATGTGATCATGAAGAGAATTAGTGTGTGATTTAGACAGAAAATGCTACAGAACCCCTAAGGAAGTACACAATCACTCCTTTCTAGGATTTGTTTCCTCTTTTTGCATTACTCCCAGGTCTTCTTTTCAAGAAAAAGACGGGCTTATTGTTCAGTCAGTAAGGTACAGAACTATGCACTCAACAAATGCATCGTGGATTTCTCATAAAGTTTTTGAAGTACAGGTATTGTTTTCTGTATTCTGTGTGTGTGATTTTGCACAAGGGAATTTTCATGCCTGTTTCTCTACTGTCCCTTTGGCATCATTGCTGCTCCTGTTAAGAACCGCATGGAACCTGAGGAAAAGAGAAGGCATTCACAGAGTACTGCCTAACATATATAAGGAAATGCGTTGAGCTTAGGTTGAGATAAATTTGATTTAAACCACATCAGGACAACCACAACATCAACACACATTTACCTCCAGCATCCCCCAAAAAAAGGAAAAAGGAAAAAAAAGTAGTCAAAGAAAATGCTTTATTACATGTTTTACTTACTTTAAGGTGCTGACTCTTGGATAATTCTGCTGCCTCAGAACTAGGTTAACTACTTAAAGTTGTGTAAATGTTACTGATTATTTCTGTTGCTTTTTCATACAATTAACATAAACTTGATCTATGTTGGTAATTTTAAAAAACACACACAAAGGATCTTAGGCAGCATTAAAAATGCTGATCTGCAATTTGCTCCCAGGAATGCAGAAGATCATTCTCACATACCCTGAGGGTGAGCAAGTTTAGGATAGTTTAATAAATTCACACGTTAAATTATATAAAAGAGAACCATTAGAAATTAATGCTAAACTCTAAACAGGTTTGGATGTACTGTACTAGATCATAAGTGATATGCAAATGTTCCTCTTAAGAAAGAAAACTAGCATAATTTATAGAACTATTTTCAAACTATAGGTACCTGCAGAATGGCTCGCAAAATGACTCTTTAGTTACAGTTGACAAGCAAAGAGAAAACAAGGGATTTCTAAGGGCTTTCATCCAAAGAGTGGTTCTCAGAACCAATTGCATATAAAATCACCCAGGGAGTGTCCAGAAACTAGTGATCATGGCAACTGTCTCCCAGAAATTCTTCTTTGATTAATCTGAGACAGGTCTCTGATCTGGAGAATGGCTGGATTATACTTGACATGTAAGCCTTGAGTATTCAGACCTTGACATTGTATATATCCTTCCTACATCTCCATATACAAAATGCACTAAGGAAAGAGAATAACCTAGGAAATCAGCCTTTTTTTCAATGTTTGATAAAAATACTGTCAACCAGAACCATTAGAGCTTCAGTTCCAAACCGGCATTGGAACTTGATGCCAAGTTAACACTCCAAGGGGTATTGAAAAGAGAAGGAATGGGCATGGGACAGCAAACTCCAGAAAGTTGATGTCAACTTGGCCTCCCCTTAGAGGCATTTCCCCATGGATGAGACCCGTTAAACCACTTCAGCAATGGTAAAAATCTGAAACCTCCAAGAAGAGGGACTTCTTGGTCCAGGAGACTTCTTGCTTCTCTCCAAGGTGTTTTGTGTCTGTAGCTGAATGACACAAATTCCAAGTCCAATTTTGTTGGTTCACAAACTGGTCCCTGCACACAGAGGGCGAGGAGATAGGGAAGACAGAGGCAGACTACTCCAGGCAGGTGGGCGGCAGATTTAATAGGCAGGAGGACTTTCTTCTGGAGGTTGTCTTAGCCAAAAGATGAGTAGATCTCTGCACCTACCACCAAGTCTTAAAAGTTTGAATAGAGGCCCTCATGAGGCTCAGTCATGGCTACTGCCCAAATGGTCTCAACAACACACTGCTCTCTCAGGCTGCCTCCTTGAAGTGGATCCCAGCACAGGAACAGTGGGTGGAATGAATGTTTCTAGGAAAGGGGAGGGATGAGACACATCCAATTGTCCAGGTCCAGCTTACAGGCCAACCAACGGTCACATCCTGTCAGTGACCGCCTCCGATAAGTTTTCCTAATTTGAGATGGATATGTAGAAATGGATACAAGAAAAAATATACTTAACTCTTGAGGTGAAGAGAAAAAGGTTCTATTTTAGATATCTGGCACAGAATTACTAGCAGAATAAAGTACCATTCATTTGTACTAACCCTAAAATTGTATGCCCCGCTATTTAAATTCTAGTTCTGATCAACATTCAAAACTTGGAAACAGATTAATGTTTTTATACAAAACAAACCCAAATCAAGGCTGGAGAATAACTGATTATTTCCATATCCCACCCTCCATTATTTGGGTACAGACACCTTCCTTCAATATTCAAACATGGAGTCTTCTGCTTCAGGCCATTTTAGATTTCCTAATACTGAAATTTCCCTCCTGCTGTTAATAAATAGATAACTTGACGAAGTACATAAGGAAACCGTTCTCAGATGTTGGCTAATCAGCAGCACAAGACTGTCATCTCTAAAGGAAAGAAAACAAACATGATCATTCTATGAAACCTCCGCTTGCTGCCTAGAGGTGAATCAGTCTCTCTTTGTCAAAAAGAAAGAGATCAAAGTTTAAGGAGACTGAGAAAACCAGAACAGCATACTGAAGAAGTAAAATCTGTATGGAGAAAGAGCTCCAAAAATCTGCTTAATATTCCCTTAAGTTTATTTATGGAAAGTAAAAGGCAGAGGCAAAGAGTGAAACTCCATGAGGCCAGGTGAAGAATGCTAGAAAGCAATGAACTAAATGATTCTCAGAGCTCACGCAGCAAAAGGGGGCATTTTAGTTCTAATCATTCAGAATAGAAAATCCTCACTGAACATATGAGGTATTCAGTAAGGAACACAGACAGCTAACACCTTAGCAATAGGTTTAACATGCTCTACATAAAGTTTACTCTGTACGTACCTACGGTAGGTGGAGTTCTAAGATCCCTTCCAGGACTCATGCCCTCTGTCATACAGGCTTTGTAGAGTCTCCCCCCTTGAGTGTCCACAGGACACTGTCCATTTAACAAAGAAGTTACACTTATTTATAATTTTAAGACTCTCAGCAAAATAGGAATAAAAATAAACTTCCACCAAACAGCAAAAATCGACAAAACAGACAATGAACAGGTAACAATGAAAATAAATTCTCTGAAAGAAAATCAATAAAATTGATAAAACACCAACTAGACTGATCAAGGGGGAAAAAGAGAGAGGATGCACATTATCAAATGAAACAAGTAACATGACTGCAGATACTAGATTAATAGGGGAATATGAATACTTAACAAGTCAGTACATTTGACAAATTAGTTGAGTTATATTTTTAAAAAATGTTTATTTATTTTTGAGAAAAAGAGAGACAGAGCATGAGCAGGGAGGGGCAGAGAGAAGGAGACACAGAATTGCAAGCAGGTTCCAGGCTGTGAGCCATCAGCACAGAGCCTGACGTGGGGCTCAAACTCACAAGCTCATGACCTGAAGCTGAAGTAGGATGCTTAAGCAACTGAGCTACCCAAGAGCCCCTAGACAGATTTTTAAAACACACAAAGACTGACTCAAGGAAAAGTAGAAAATATGAAGACCCTTACATCTATTAAAGAAAGTTTATTTTTAACTTTAAAAACCTTCCCATGAGACAATAAAATAAAACTCAAATCCTCTAGGCCCATATATTCCCCTGGTGAAAACATTAAAGAAAAAAGAGAGAGGAGAATTTTCTTACCTTGAAAAACAGTAGAGTCCACATCACACTAAAAGTGGAAAGACAATAATTTACCATTAAGATCAGAAATTAAAAACCCCATTCTCATCTCCTAATGTTGTTAAGATGCAAGAAGGGGAAAAAATAAAATAACATTCAAACAGAGTAGGAATGATTTCATGATCCTCTACAGAGAAAATCTGTAGGAATATTCCACAAAGTTACTAGTATTAAGACGCAAATTTAGCAAGATGCAGAACATACAGTCAGTAAAAAACAAAAACAAACCCTAATTATATCTTTATAGAAAAGCAGGGAAATAAAACTGGGAAATTGAATTTAAAAACGGATTCATCTTACAATATCATCAGAAACAAGAAATTTAAAATAAATTTAAAAATTTTGGGCAGATATGTATAGTGTAAACTACAAAACATTACTGAGAGAAATTAAAGAAGGTTTAAATCAATGAAGAAATATACCATGTTCAAGGATCAAAGACTGAAAATTTTTCGGAAGCCAATCATCTCAAAACTGATCTTAGAATCAATGCAACCTCAATCACACATGTTATACTCTTCCATTTCCTCTTATTACTAACATTACTGGCTTTCAGTATTTCATGCAAAAACCCAGGTTACTCACCAGTGTTTCTGAGTCTATAGAGTTGGGGTTGGGGGAGAAACAGGTAGAATAGAATAAAAGGAATAATAATTAGTGATTTATTCCCAAGAAGCTTCAATGTTTAGATGTCTAGACACAGGAGAAGAAGAGAAACTAGTGAGTGAGGCTAAAGGTAAATTACCAGAGAAGTCATAGAACACCTGAATTGGAGTGTTTCAAAAAGAAAAGCAAGGATGACTATCATTTGCTGAAAATAAATCAGGAAGGATGAAGAAGGAAGTAAAAAAAGATCATTAAATATAATAAGGAAATGTTTGTGGTATCTGTACCAAACACCTCTAGAAATATGCATCCAGTTTACAACGTCGCTTCCTTTGAGAATCATCCCTGACCCACCTACCCACAGGGCTGTGTGCCTTCAGTCATGTCCCTCCTGTGTCCCATTAGCATAATTTGATAAGTTGGAGTTGCACTTCATTGAGTTCAGTCACTCAGTCCTGAATTATTTAGAGGACTTAAATTTTTTAAACTAAAAGGTGAGCCTGTCATTGTGCATGTCAGCAAATTGTCAATATCAAAATGTGTCAAACTAGATTTCTAAAACTGATCATAACCTCCAATTTCCTATCTCAATGGATACCACTCTACATACAATAGATAACAGTTGCTCCTTCATTTATACAACCTTATTTAAAAGGTGCTCTCTCTTTGGCATATATTAATAGTTTTCTTAATTATATTGTTCGAGCTCGCAATTGCTTCTTTACATTTTATGTATTTCACAATAATTTAAAGAGAGGGGTTTATTAATGACTCTTTTGGTAATTGTGCAGTTTTCAATTTACCTTAGATTTTTGAAGGCTTTTGTAATAGATACTTCGCTGCTCTGTTATTTGTCAAATAGTTTAATGACTGGATTCCCTTCATTACGAATTATACTTGTAGGAGTTAATGCATGTAATTAGCCTTCTGTAATGCACACCACACACAGGCAAAAGTGAGCAATTATTAAGTCTTACCAATAAAAAGTTACCCTTCTTTGGCCCATTTTGTTAAAAAGCTTTTTTATTTCACTCAAGGAACACTATGCACCCATCACTGTGTCTGTCCCATCACTGTGTCCCTGAGGAATTCACATTTCGGTGAGACTGAATATTACAGCCTTATTATGGGATGCAACACTTGTCCATAGATAGAAAAATTACTCGTTTAATTCTCTTAAATTCTACTTTGTCTAACCTTATGTAATGCTTGTTCATCTTTCTCCTGGTTGTCTGATAAATGTGTATCCATCCCCTGAAAACCTTCAGTGCAACTCTGTTCTAGGTTTTTACACTGTTAGCAGCATACAATTGGATTTACTTGACTTTTTGTTTTTCACACAATCAGAGCATTTTCGTTTCAGTAGAGGACTTTATCCTAGGACCATTTAGAGGAGTAACTGTTGATCCTGGGTCTGTTTCTATTGTTTTATATTTCCTGGTTTATTAGACCCCCTCTTGTTTCATTTATCTTGCCTACTGTAACATGTTCAAAACTCTTCTTTTACTCTGGGCAATGATTAGGAAGTCAAACCTCTAAAAAAATTTTTTAATGTTTATTTTTGAGAGAGAGAGAGAGAACAGAGCTTGAGTGGGGGGTGGGGGAGGGTCAGAAAGAAAGGGAGGCACAGAATCTAAAACAGGCTCCAGGCTCTGAGCTGACAGTGAGACTCAAAACCACAAACTGTGAGACCATGATCTGAGCCAAAGTCGGCCATTTAACTGACTTAGCCATCCAGGTGCCCCAGAAGTCAGACTTTTTAAAAATTTCCAATGCACTTTGTCTCTAAGTTTTCCAAAATCTATATGAGTTTACTTCTCCTAACATGAAAGTTAGGGAAATGCACAAAAATATTAACCTCCTTTTCCCTCATACTGAAAAAAATATATATCATTGATCTGTCTACCTATTACCTCTCATTTCTATTTTCTTGAAATCTTGAAATATCAGCACAAATGGTTATTATTTTATTTTTCACACATCATAAATACAGCCGTTTTGTTTTCTTGATTCCAATGGGAACTGATTTAGATTTGTTATTTCATGTTAATATTTCAGTCATCCTGAATTCATAAGCACTTAAATATTCTGAGCTACACCTTCTTAAATTCTTCCTTTGTGTGTATCTCTAAGTCCTTTGCTCAGTAGAAGTTGAGTCTTTGAGACATTCACTCTCCCGATATTACCTCAGTGTCTGGAAAACCATTAGCTTTCTGTTGCATTTACATGTAAACATCAACTCACTTCAGTGTTGACCTTTTATTTCAGAACTGTTTTCCGTCAAAATTTCAAGCTTGGTTATTGTCCTACTGTCTTCTGGTAGGTTTTGTTTTGGAAGACTACTATGCTGAGATTTTTCAGTGCTGCTGTTGTTGTTTTGTTTTTTTTTAATTTTTTTAATGTTTTTATTTATTTTTAATACAGAGAGAGACAGAGCATGGGAGGGGGAGGGGCAGAGAGAGAAGGAGACACAGAACCGGAAGCAGGCTCCAGGCTCTGAGCTAGCTGTCAGCACAGAGCCCGACGCGGGGCTCGAATCCACGAATGTGAGATCTGACCTGAGCTGAAGTCGGAGGCTTAACTGACTGAGCCACCCAGGCGCCCCAGTGCTGTTGTTGTTTTAATAGGCAAGATTTTATTACTGTTGCTCTGCTTGAGAGCCAGTCAGATTTTTCATCTTCTTGAGACTGAAGATGCCCGAATACTTCTGTAGGTGAGGGCCTTTTCTTCCATTAAGCCTAGAGAATAGCAATCTCTTTCAGGCTTGATATTTTATGTTTACTTCATTACAGTTGTTTTCATTCATATTACATTCTTCCTGTTTTTTAATTGCTTCCGTTCCATTGATTGGGTTTCTGATTCAGGATTTTATTCTTTTACAAGCTTAATACAAAACATTTGTAGTCACTGTCTTCACCTATCACTATTTTATCTTTCTACTTGCCTCTGTGTTCTGAGTAATGTATACAGCACCTCATCTGACCCACTCACTCAATTTTCTGTCAACGGCTCTCTGCTGAGGCTTGTAGTTCTCAGGCCTTTTGTTGTATTTTTGGGATTCCTTGCTCTTCGCATCTCAATTTGTCTCCTTATCTCTGCCCATCTCACAGCTCAGCCTTTTTCTTTCTCTGGAATAAAAGGCTTCCCAACCATGTGTAGGTTCACTGTTCCCTTCCCCTGATTGGCCTCCTTACTTAACATCCAACCTGGCCCTTGTGGTCCCTTTGCCACAAATCTGTACCTCTGGAAGGCAAATCTGATATTTCACCCACGGCCCATACATGGTCTCTTCCTCTACTTCCCAACTCATTAATAAGCACATGCGGCAGATCAGTGTAGAAACATCGAAGGTCAGATATGATATGCCTTTGCCAAATGAGGTCTGCCTCATATTAGAGTGAAGTCCCCCAATAATTGTTCCTGAGGAATCATTTTAAGTAACTATTTAGCATATGGAACCTAATACACAAGTAGAGACTAACTATCAATAATACTGTTATCATATTTAACCCCTAATAGTTTACATGCATAAATAATAATTTTAAGTAAATAACAATTATTTTAAGTAAAACTCAATGCAATTATTTGTATAATTTAGAATCATTTACCTGTAAGTCTTCTCAAATTATATCATGAAATTAGGACAAGTGGAAGGAAATGCAAAAATAAAAACAGGAATCATTAGTCCCTCCATGAAATCTTCTCATGTCAAAGTCCCATGTAATACAGAGAGAGTGAGTATTAAGACTCCAAAGTTATCATACATAATATAACACATCATGAAATATATGCATAATATAATATTTTTATGTTATTAAAGTAATTCCCATCTCGCACACAATATGCCTATCCTATAATATAGTCCCTATTATGAAATGTACTTGTTACTAAAATGAAGGGATGAAGGGTATTTCCAGAGGCTCCTTCTGCTGCCATCTTGTTCTATGAGCCTTGAAACCACCATCATTTCTCTGCATTCCCCCAAAGATCACACCCAGTCAGCCTGATCGCCCTCTGCATCCCAGGCACACACAGTTAAAAATTAAACCTATCTGTTTTGAAACGCTTTCACTTCCTGAGTGGGGTGAGTGGGAAGCAGCGTGATTTGAACTGTGTACTGATTATTGAAGACATACTATGTGAATTTTAATACCACCTCAGAACTCCTCTTCATGCCGCACACAAAATATTACCAAGGTAAAAAGCATCGAGCTGTGCATATACTTCACACACTCAAAATACTATGTGATTTGTACACATTTATTCATGTTCTGCTTGTCCCTCAGTGAACCTGAAGTCACAGTAATACAACCTCATAAAATGTCTTTAAGATAGAGAATCTCATGTAAAATCTTTTTAAGAATGAGGATCCAAATGATTTCTGATTACTTCAGAAGGACCTCTACAAATATGAGACACATGGTTTATTTTTGTGAAGAAATATATTAACCCACTGAATCTGAACTCAATCCTCTATAACTCTTAAGCTTAAACTCCATATTCTACTGCTTCTTCTAAATTGGTTTATATATAATTCCCACACTCGAAGCCTGCAAACTAGGGATTGTCTGTTCTCTTTTACAGTGTAGACCGGGTAACATTTTTGTCTATTTCAGTAAGAACGTTAGGTCTCTTTGGGGGGTCATTCAGAGCACTGCTAACCCAGGGTTTTGTTTTAATGTTGAAATCATTGTTTTGCTATTTTGTAATTAAAGAGATTTTTCTTGATGCAAATATTCAGTGACATCCTTTAGGGACATTTTTAAGCAAATGTTCCCATTTTGTGTGGTGCAGCAAATGCAGTAGTTCTTGTATTTTTCCTATTCAATTGTGTAACACCGTGAGAGAGCTCTCCTCCCAGAATGCCCTGCGATGGCTTTAAGCACAGCAGCCTGAAGAAAAGCTTTGAGAAGACAGAAATACGATTTGAAACAATGTGGAGTAACTATCCACGTCTGGGAAATAACCACAGCAGACGGACCGACCCGGCGCACAGCAGTCAGAAATGAGGTCATTCGCATTTAGCAAAAGCCTTGGGCATTTTAAGGGAAGAGAATAGCCAGAAACAACCGTTTCCCCAAGCCAAAATATTCTTCAGATACACAGCAGAAAGACAACTGGTTCCGTGTGGATCCTTGCAGTTACCTTTATGCCGACAACTGACGATGACATCGGTCCCCATCTTGTCTTCAGATATGGAGTCCACCGATATCATGTATGAGTAGTGTTTCCACAATTTCAGTTATTTGACCAAGCTATTCAACATTACTTTCTCCATTTTCAACTGCTGACTTTAGCTTTCTTGTTTTCCACAGTTACTTCTTCAAGTAATTTTCTACATATTCAGAGCAGTGGAAAAAAAGTTTATCTGAGAATTGTGAATCATGTTCAGCTAGCTAGTAATTCAAATGCTTTCTAAGCACATACTTTTCAGTAGGCTGTTGCTATTGGGGAAAATCTACCTCCTGTGGATTGTCTTCAAAGCTATAAAAACTCCTTATTTTGTTTTCTTATGCTGAGGTTGGGGGTGGGGGGTTGATGTTACATCCTCATTCAGATAAAATGATTTTTGTTCCATGTGTTCTGTTTGAAGGCCTGTAATTTCACCACCATTGATGGTGGGAATGAAGTTTGGTGGAGGAAATGATGTGGAAAGTCGCATTTGATATTTCTGGGCTGTCCCAGGGAGGTTGAGAGTGAGCAAGCTCACAGATTTTATACACAGCATCTTCTGTGCCATCAGAAAGCTAATATGCCTTCCTTTTCAAAGAGTAATTATTTCAGCTTGATTTATCGATAATGTTTTCGCTGTAATTATAACAGAAATAATGAATGGATCTTCTGTCTGCGAAGAATTATGCTCTCTTGTGTGGAGCCTGTTTGGTGGGCTCTACCAATAAGTCAAACAAATTTAACATATTAAGGCTGTTATGCACAGTAATTTTCAGCAGAGCAGCACGGTAGCTCTATTTCCAGGCAATGGTTTCTTGTAATAAATTGACATCAAAACAAATGAAAAGTTGGAAACTCATTTCTGCTAATATAAAAATATGTATTATATAAGGAACCTGTTTCCATGCAGGTTTATGGTGAAATCCACACTTCATCTCGATGCACTGTACAATGGTAAAAGGCAGAAATGAACCAGGCTCAAGCTGAATGACCATGGAAAGTTCTGAAGCTGATGGCTGAACAAAGCTTAAGTTCAAAGACCATCATTGCAATTTGGATGGGCTTTCCTGCCTTCCCTTCCTTCTTCCCTCTTTCCCTTCCTCCCTTCCTTCCTCTTCCTGTCATTCTTCCATCTTCCCAACAGACCTTACTAAAAAAGTGAGTGTAATCCTTTGGAAGAAAGAATGCCACATGATTTCTCAATCACTTAGCCTTTGCTTGGCCATTTGGAGTGGTCACACCTGTCACCTCCTGGCTACGTGCAATAATGAAAATGGACCTTTTAATTAGTTGCATACAACACATAATGGCTGCAAGACTCTAACATCCTTTATGCAAATGATTCTTTAGAGATTATTAATTAGTTTTTGAGGAATATTAATTTCTCTAACCCTCCAAAATTATTACTAGTGGGAAATAGGCTTGAATTCATTTTAACTATGATAAAATTGCACTCAGTGACAATTAATCGAGCACAGCAAAAGAGACTTTGGCGTTAAATGAGAAGTGCACTCACTATCGCTTCTTGTGAATACTTTTAATTTGTATGCACAAACATGATTTTAAGCACAGTAAGTACTATCTCTGGTCAAGTAAATGTTTTGGACACCTGTCTTGAAAATAATTTATATGCAGAAACACTGAGTTCAGAGGTATTTTTATAATCAACATGCTTATGTTTACATGTATCTTTAAAAAGAAAAGTAGAAAGTCACAGTGTGCCCAGGAGAGCTGGAAGTGTTTTGCAGGAACACTACTGAGCTATTTAAGCTCAAGCAACAGGACCCTCACATGGTGCCAGGGATCCATCCTTTCTGACTACAAATGAGGCCCTTTGTTTTAACTAGAAATACCTCAGGGCAAACATTAAAAAAATACATAAAACCCTGATGAAGCACAAAGTTAATTTTAATAAAATTAACAGCATTTTCTCTTCTACCAATTTACTTCCAGATACAATACCTTAGGCAATATTATGAAGCAATCTATATTCAAATTCATGCGTTAGGTATGTCGGAAGTTCCATTTTTGTTTTCTACCTTAGTAGAAAGTGAATATCATTGCAGAACTCAACTCCATGTTTTTCAAATATATACTCGGAAGACGAACTTATAATCTCCACATCAAAAAAACGTTTTAAAAATAAACAAAGTAAAACTAAATATTGTGAACTGTCTTTTGTGATTTATTTGTGACTACTTTATTTACTTATTTGTGACTAATTTAAAAGATTAGTAACTCTGACCTATTAAGAGAGGAAACTGACCAGAGAACAATTCATTTTGCAAAGGAACATTACCCATGAATATTTTGAGATTCTCAGGTAAAGGAAGGACGAGCTGTATTTATGAGTAGCAAACAAATGTTTCAAGGTGTAGCAAGCTGTTTATGTAAAGAGACACCATACCATATGCATGGTATATATAGAGTATGTGTGTGTGTGTGTGTGTGTGCATATATATGTATGTATGTATATATACATATACACACATATATACACACAGTATACATCAAACAGTACAAGGACTATAAACAAGAAAACAATAGCAGCCATTGGAACTTTTCACTAATTTTTTAATGCATGCATGTATATGGGCTCCCTTCCAAAGTGTAAAGTTTTTAAAAAATGTGAGTAATGTTTTGGACTATTTTTCCAGAAAAATAATATACATAGTAACATATAATATGTATATATACACACATGCATATGCAATTGTTGCAACTATTTTTACTGTTTTATGCTCTTCACAAACATGTGGAAGTCTGCAGGCAATATTGGAGTCCTCATGTAACCCAAAGATCCATGCTAAGAAACTATGATTTAACCAGTGAAAAGCTTCAAAAGTTGCTGAAAAACTAACATGTTTCCCAAAAAACTCAAAAACATTACTCTTATTAGTCTGCCTTCAAGCTTAACATGATCCACTATTAATATTACAATGTTATATCTTGGAAATTATCCACATGTTATGGTAACTGTAAAAACATAATATTATATCAGCAAGGATAATTTTTTTTAATTTTTTAAATGTTTTATTTATTTTTGATACAGAGAGAGACATGAGAGGGGGAGGGGCAGAGAGAGAGGGAGACACAGAACCGGAAGCAGGCTCCAGGCTCTGAGCTAGCGGTCAGCACAGAGCCTGATGTGGGGCTCGAACCCACGAACGTGAGATCTGACCTGAGCCGAAGCCGGAGGCTCAACCGACTGAGCCACCCAGGCACCCCGAGGATAATTTTATCAGTATACTGGCATACAGCCTTATCAAGAAAACCAGGGAGATGTTCAGAAAACTGTCTAGTCTGAGGTTTAAATCAAAGTGGACCAACAAACAGAAACCTAGATCCACTTAGACCCAGGTAAAGTGCTGTAGAAGCCAGGGGCAGTATGAGGCTCTAGGGTCCTGGTAAATGTGTGTGGGGGTGGGGGGGAGCAGGCAGGAGCCTCATAAGAAAGAAGGAGAGGAAGCTGAAGGTCAATATTTCCTCTTTCAAAATTTCTGTACTGAATGTATCTAGTTTTTTATAGAGCTGGTGCACTGCATATTATGCATAAAGATGCATGCATACATACAGAACTGTACAAACCTAGAATCTTGAAAACAGGCTAGTATTTTCAAAATCTTTATCCTGACTAAATCATTTTGGTATTGCAAATTCACAGGAAAGTACCTTTGTTCTTTCTGTTAGAAAATTATTGGCGGACATGTCAAGTAATCAGAATGCGGCCTACTGATCAAACAAGGAAAGAACATCAGCTTAATCAAGCCCCTGAGTCCAACATGCTTCATTAGTCTTTCTTTGTCATTTCCATTGCCTACTAAAAAAAAAAAAAAGTATTCACTGCCATATATGCGATGGATTCACATACATTTATCCATAAATAAGCTCTCCACCCAACATGAGGCCTGAATTCATGACCCTGAGATCAAGAGGCACATAGTCTACCAAATGAGCCATCAAGACACCCCTCTGTAACTCTAATCCTGATACTCTAGGGTAGGTGATAGAGACATAGCAAATCCCCTCAATCAAGGAGGGAATTATTATAAAGGGCTGGACTAACCTGCAAAGAAATAATTCTACCCTAAGGCAATGAAACTGTAGGATAGAGAGCTAACTTCAGGGAAGCACATGTGATAGAATGTCTGTACTGAGAGATTGTAAACCTGTAAGCAGAGGGTGAGAACACAGAAGAAAGAGAAGAAATATGGGAAAATATGAAAGGCATTAAACCCAGTAGGCATCTGAAATCCAAGATCACCTTGCTAAGTCACTCTCTTCATGATTCATCGTGACATTGGAGGAATCATGAGATCCATCCAAGAGATGGCCTGCTACTCTATTACGACACCAATGATAATCTTGGAAATAAAAATGGAGGGCTGTTCCTCTGAGATGAAAAATATGGGAGAGGACAGAACAATCAGTCCATTTTAAGGCATAGCAGAGAGAGGTAGCATTAGATAGTCTTGGTCATTTTATTAAAATAGAAGAGTAAGTCCTATAATGAGAGGGAAGCCAGCTCTTGATGAGAATAAATTAGCTTAGGATAGCTAATGTTCAGAATTCAAAAGCTAAAAAGAAGTGAAAATATTTGTGGAGCAGCAGGAAGGGTCCAGTTAGCCTTGAATAACACCAATTTGAATTGAACTCCATCAGTTCAAACATATAACTTGCCATAACAGTTGTCAGAATGGAAGAGGAAGCAGTGGAATCAAAAATTAAGAGTTATATCAGAGAAGAAAATTTTCTGAAAGAAATGTGTCAATAAGTTACTTCAAGTGCAAGGTTAACCAAACTGACCCATTTTCCAACTAAGGACATGATCATGTAGCAAAGGGTAGTTTCAAAACTAAAATGTCACTTTGGTTGCTGAGCCCTGGCATGAGTTGTTGTCCACAAGTTTGAAGACAGAAAGCAGGTGGAGTGGAATGGGTTTTCATCACAGAGAAGAAGAGCACATCGCTAGGTGATAAATGGCTAACTATGCAGGATGAAAAACGTGCCCTGTCTTTATAGTGTGTTGGGAAAGAGCCAAGGAAAGAGATTATGGAAACAGAGTGTCCCCAGTCTTTAATCCTTGTTAGGAAGTATGGCCCTTTTTACAAAAGTACTGTGAGGACACTGAAGAGCTGAGTGGGAGCCTCTAACATGGGGGGGTACATATGGAAGAAAGTAAAAACAGAAGGTGCCCCTAAATTGGATAAATATGGAGGCAACAATAGATTAAAATATCTTTAAAAAGTGCATACCACGACACACATGGTAAATACTTAAAAATATGCCACTGACATTACACATTATGGCTTTTTTTTCTTTTCCTGCAAAGCTCAGGAGACTTACACACTTCTGCTCTTCATCTTATCTTCATAATCTCAAGACTCCTGAAAATGGATTGACTTATAAAATGGTTTTAAAACAAGAGTATTATCACCCAATATGATTTAAATCCTTGCAGTCTCTTCTGTACATGGGGCAAGGGCTCCTGTTTATATAGATAGATACTGATATATATATATATATATATATATATATATATATATATGTATGTATATGTATATATATATGATACAGGATATATTGATATACATATTTATATCAATATAAATGTTCACATGTATTTATACATATATATGTATATATATATAAGTGTGGCCAATTAATTTTGTATTCCTCAAAAGAGTGGTGGAAAATATATCTCTAGGTCTTTTTTTTCTGGTTTTTATCAAATAATCTATTATTCTATACATGATATATGAAAAATGAAAAGCAATGGGATACCTAAAACTTGGTGAGGAAGTGACTTCAATGCATTGTGGGTGCTGCTCTTTGAGACACCTGTGTGAGCAAACTTAGATGAGTTTGTAGCTTCTTCAGTGGCCCCTGGAGTGGCTATTGTAAAAATGTCATTGTAATTATTTATATGGGAAAAAGAAATTCCATCAAGTACTTGAACTTTTTTTTTATTAGTTGCAGTGCACTTGGAGAAAGAATGAAACTCTGGGTTTATAGAGTACATTTTGCCTTAGGAATACTAAGTGCTTTGAAAGCATTATTGTAGGTTTTCCAATAGAGTGATATTGGATGCCGATTTTTATTCTAACACACAGGGTAAAAGAGTCACTTGGACAAAGTTAGTCAAATTAGTGAAAGAATTCAGAATTAAATTCAGGACTATAAATTCTAAAACAATGCAGCATTAACAAGGATAAATACTCCAAGACAAAAAGACTTATTCAAAGGAAAATATCACAGAACTTTTGTTCTTAAAATATATGTTGTCAGATGTATCTTAAACGGCTTTTGCAAACCAGAATTTAAGATAGGCCAGACTACTAACGGGATTATTAAAGTCACGTAAGATAAGTCATGAATGACCCAACCTGTTTAACTAAAATATGTAATGCTGAACAAATGCAAACTAATCATTTTTCATTTTTCTCAGGAATTAAGCTTAATGATTTAGGAATTATGAAAACACTATTTTCTTAGATAAAAATACAGTGCTGCTTGTTTGGTTTTGCTTGTCATTATTTTGAAACTGAGGTTGAGAACCTTAAAAAAAGAAAAGTTTTAGGCCTTAGACATTTTTCTTCAAAATAAACACAAACAAACAAGTCATTCTCACCCCAGAACAGGGTTCTAGGGTCAGCCTTCTCTTGGTCCTCCATTGGAGATTTCACACTATTGCAAATACAACTTCTGGAAACATTCAGCAATGGTGTCCTTGTGTCTTCATTCTACTCCTATCTAGTCACATACTGGTCATTCCTTTATAATTTTAGAAATATTTTTATCATAATACTTTGATAGTTCAAGAGATATATATTGAATGGCCTTCTTAGTGTCAAGTTCTGGGGATATGGGAACGTGTGAGAAAGTGGTTCCTACAGTCACAACCCAGGGAAGAGGACAGTTACCTGAACGAGTGTTACAGCACGTAAGAGATGTGTCAGCAGAAGTGTTTATGGAGTACACAGAGGAAGCGGAAGCACAGAGGAGGAGCAGCAGAGGGAGCGCTGCCCCTGGACAAGACTCTGGATCCCCCCACAAAATTCCACTTTGTGACTCCCAGAATCAGCAACTTCCTCCAGATGGACGGACATACTGACTATTCCTCCAATCTCCCAGCCTCAGCCCCCTAAGCCTTTGGTCTCCCAAATCCTACCATATTTAGATAAGCTCTAATTCCCATATTAGAGGGTATAAAGATCCCTATATTAAATCACTCCTTTTCCTAAGACTTGTAGACAATCTTCACCTGACTAAACCCAGGTGACAGAGATAATTTCAAAGCAAAGTTAAAACTTGGACAGGGTTTTGAAAGCTAAGTAGGAACTGATCAGGCAAACAAGCTCTAGAAATAATTCCTGTAAAACTGAAGAGCAATAGGCAATGGATGCAAATTAATCATTATAAGCCTAAGAGGGAACAAAAGACAGTCATGTCTAAATACCCTCAGAACTGTCCTTCTCTCCAGCCATGAGGACAGAGGATGATTTTCTTGCTTAGTCTTAGCTCCTCACCCAAATTCTAAGGCGTGGGCCTGCCTTGGTATTGAAGGTAGAAGGGCTTCAGTCATCCCTCACCCATGTCATCACATATAGATAGTGCATCTCACAATAATTCCAAGAACGCGAGAAGAGCCAGACAGGGAAGGAGAAGCAGGGCTCAGGTGCTATGAACTGAAACCCACGACCCAGCCATAAGTGAAACTGGTTCGTCTCCTGGATTTCTCAGCTGTGTAAGAAAAATGAAAAAAGAGAAAGAAAACCGTTTTTCTATACAAACACTTTGACTAACGTTTATATTCACTCAAAAACAAGGGTCCTTATGGACAATACAGTGTTTGAGATACATAAGGATTTAAATAACTTTGAGATCACTTCTCGGGTTTTGTACCAATGCTGCAATTACAAATTATACAGGAATGAGGTCTTAAAACTGTACTTCATTTTTCAATGAATATTTATTGGGTCAAATTGTGCCTGACACCGTACTGGGTATGGGGCGTTCAAAAAGATAGGCAACGATGTTGGCCTTCAAGGAGCTTAAGTCCCCTGGGTGGAATTATAAAATAACTGGAAAATTTTCATAAACAAGTGAAGTATGTAGCATACGCAGATGTCATAGATGTGTCCTTCCTCCACTACAGAGGACTGAATCAAGGAAGTCTCCCTAGTTTGTGACATCTGCATGACAGCTGCCTGACACACGTTCCCTTTGGCCCAGTGAGGCTCCTGGGTCCTATCGCTGGCCTCTCCCCAGTTCCCTCCCTCCTTAGTTGACACCAGTCCTTACAAGCTGCTGTGATAAATGTAGAAGAACAAACGTCCTTTTTGGTGACATCTGCAAAGGTTGGTCAAGGTTCAAATCCCATCAGTTGATGACCAGTAGGAAATGTAGTCACCCCTTGACCAATACATAAATTCTATACCTTCTCTAATCCTGCATTTCTCCGATGACCCTGTGACCACCAATCTAGAGCTGTAACTCCTATTTTCTTCTGGGAATCAGCATTGGTATGCATATTAATAATAGACCTTGATCTCTTATGCTTCAGGTTGGTTATGTCCTTAGTTCAGGCATCTGGTAACTTTCTCGGGAAGAGCACAGAGAGTCTGGGGTTTCTCTAGGTCTCTCTAGGGTTCACTGAGAGAAAGATTTATTATTTCACCTATCTGCTCATATCCCCACATCTCCTCCTTCACCCTTCCATTCACACCTTTAGTTAATGAATTTACTCCTACTTTACAAAGAAAAATGGAGCAATCACAAGGTAACATTTAACAGACTCTATATCCATTACCTACCAGCATCTATCTATTCTCCCAACCTGTTAACTTAGATGAATTTCCCATAATCCCATCCAAAACCAATTCCTACACCTTACCCAGGATCCCATCTCCTTGTGAGGGGGCCAGGACATTGCGGAAACAATTTTTTCCTCATTTTTCTACATCATTTTTAAATTTCTAAATGGTTTATATGGGTAACACACAAGTATGTAGTTATGTCTTTCAGGTAAAAAAAAAAATTTCATTCTCTAGTCAACTTGCAAAGGAGCCTGAGAAGAAGTAGTCAATGAAGTAGGAGTCAAAGAGCAATTCAGATGGACAAGTGAGGGCAGAAATCTGATAGCAATGTACGTAGAGGCTAGGACAAGAGGGCAGGACCTAGAGCATCAGCTTGTTCAAGGAACAAAGTGGTGTGATACTGTCCAGGGAAGTGGAGATAGTGGTTTTACACAGTATCACAGAAACTTCTGTGGTAACAGGAAAAAAGCAATCAAGCCTCAGCACAGGAAACAGAAGGAGCAGTGAAAGTCTGTGGAAGAACTTCTCCGATTGTTTCAACTTTTCAGTGACATAGAAAGCGAGCCAAGAGTGAGGATGAGGGAGGAGACTTTAAGGTATAAAAAGAGAACAAACGGGGGTGCCTAGCTGGCTCAATCCATGAAGTGTGGGGCTCTGGACCTTGGGCCTGTGAGTTCAAGGCCCACACTGGGTGTAACGATAACTTAATAATAAAATATTTTTTTAAGTAGAAGCTATGAAACTGTCTCCTTAGAAGAATAGACTCTGAACACACAGTATGACCCAAGCAGCCTACTTGAGGTTCATGATCATGAATTCAAAGTGAGACCAATCAGCATGGTTGTGTGTTTTCTTTAGCCCCATTAAAATTCAGGCATGGAATTAGGTGCAAAGTTGAATTTAATCAGGACTTTAGGTTTGCTGAGCCAATATGAGCAAGAAAGGTGAAAAGAAAAGTTGAGATTATATGCAAAGGATTTATAATGGTGATTGACCATGAAATTCGTGCTGGCTGAGGAGCTAGGCTGTTAAGCACGTGAGGGACGGTTAAAGGACAGTGTCTCCAGGAGCTTAGTGATCTTGGTGGTGCTGACAGCTCTCCGGGCTAAGAGTGAGGAGTCATTTCAGGAAGTGTGGTGAGGAGAATAAGATGCATGAAATTTAGGTTTTAGAGAGGTTATGATTATTGACAAAGCCTAGTACCATTTGTGGAAGTGGATGCCAGAGAAAGAATGAAAGGCAAATATGATTAGTTCAAGTAATGTTATACAGTCTTGATCCTTTAAATTGTTGGACAGCTTTTTGTTACTCGCAATATGAAAGTCACAGCGCTGTAGCATATGATGCAGGCTCTTCATTGTTTAGCCCGCTCCCTGTCCTATCTCCTCTACCCCCCCCACCTCTCGCCACTGCACCTTATGTAACAGAAATGCTGAACTACCTCAGTTTCTCTGAATATCACTTTCACTTTCACTGTAGCACATCTGTGTATACAAACATTGTTCCCTCTACCTGTAATGTTTTTTTTTCTTTTTTGCCTGACTGATAAATTCCATTAAGCTCAATCATCTGTGAATTTTTTCCTGATGAAAAAATTCCTTATTCTCTTTTTAAAATATGAGTTGTTGATAAAAGAGCGAGATTACTCATGTTTGTACATTTTGACCCCATACCATGTGTGACATAAAAAATAAAAATATCTGAGATGAATAAATGGAAAAATAAATATTAATAGTTTTTCTTCTTGATAAAGTGTTCTTATTACATTTCCTAATTTATTTTAGACTTCATATATAAATATTTCCTAATGACATGAAAGGCTACTAACTGAAAGGGATGTGTTGAGAGGAAAAACAAATTAAGCTTCTTCCTCATATTCCTCCTTGAGCTAAATATCTTCAGATTGCTCTAGCCCCAAAATTCCTATAGCTCCTCTCCTACATAAGCTAATTCACACATTTACAAATCATTCTTACAATATATTTGGAAAAACCTTGCTTTGCAGAAATCTCTATATAAGACATTATGCTTTGTTATAATGGGAAGGTCAGAGTGAATAATGTTTTAGATTTTTCAAATAGAAAAATAATATTTTTTGGGCGCCTGGGTGGCTTAGTCGGTTAAGCATCTGTCATCGGCTCAAGTCCTGATCTCGTGGTCCGTGAGTTCAAGCCTCACACTGGGCTCCGTGCTGACAGTTCAGAGCCCAGAACCTGCTTAAGATTTTTTTCTAGCTCTCGGCCTCTCACCCAATTATGGTCTGTTTCTCTCTGTCTCTTAAATGTAAATAAATAGTTTTTAAAACATCTTTTAAAAGTAAATAAAAGAAAAATAATATTGTTAATGAATACTGTAACTTCATTTGAAAAGACCCCAGGAATGCAGGAAGATATTTAATAATTTCTGAACTCAGCCAGTAATGCACATTTTGATTTAGCACAAAGGGAGTGTGGCTTGTAAGGAATGGCCACTCACCCACTAACCTCAGAAGGAAAAACAACTACAATAATCTGATACAGACAGAAGGTGTGAATCAGAGAAACCCGCTGCAACCCGCCTAATGTAACAGAAGTCTCCTTAAGCCAGTGGAAGGTATTCAAGAGGGGAAATTGTAGCAAAATGGTAATTTTGCAGTTCAGTCCGTTTCTCAGACTGAAAATACAGGCGAGGTCCTCAGGACGTGTCCGGTCTGCTGTGCTGGCCCTTCCCACACGCTCCTAGGACAAGTGACTGTATTCGATCATGACATTTACAAACTGCCTAGGGACTCCAAGCCTTTTTCAAAGAACACAGCCACTGTTGTCTCTCTATTTACAGATTATGGGAGCAACGTTATTTCACACTCAGTCTTTGTGGGTCTGGGAACCAGGAAAGGGCCACCAGTCCCAGAAGGTGGCTGCTCCAAACAAAATAGTAAAATCTCATTCACCTCCTTGTGTTTCAAGTCTCTCCACTCAGGAGGGAGAAGCCCTGGAGGAAACCGTGAATAATCTAATCATCCCCCGAAACAAAACTTTCAGAAAGGTGTAAAAACACTGATGTGTGTGTGTGTGTGTGTGTGTGTGTGTGTGTGTGTGTGTGATGCGTAAGTAAAGACACAGCTGACTAGGAAAGCATAAAGAAATCCTCAGAGACCGACTCGTGGTCACGCCCCTGAACGGGGGCTGTGATTGTTTGAGACCTCGTGCCACTGGCGGCCGCCTAGGGCTTGGGTAAACCACGCACGAGGACAGGCGAAGAGGCCTTGAGGAACCGGTACTAAGAACCCACCCCTACTTTAGATGAAGACTCCATAAAGTATGTAAGAGGAGGGAAAAAGGGTCCCACTGACAGAGGAGGACCAAAAATATTTTTTGCCTGGTTTAGGCTGGGCTCTCCAAGGGTCAGGAGAATGAATAATCTCTTAGAAATTCATAAATGCAACAGGCCTTAGGCCTGAATTTCAAGTGTAATCTAGGAATCCCTACTTGAAGAAGTCAACAGTCAGTGCAGGCTGAGCTGAGAAATCGGTAGCCCCTCAGGAGCACAGACCAGAGGGGGAAAAAAGCTTCCCTTGAGAGGCATGCCCCCTCCACAGCCCCAAAGTTTTACTGCAAATAAATTCTCACTCAAGATTTTCTCACAAATCTATGGCACGAACTAGAAAATGACCCTCCATAAGTGTGACCCAGTTTGCACAACAGGTAGAAGAAGACACGCTCAGGAGCCACAAATAATGAAACTATCAGATAGAGGTAATATAATGAGTTCAAATGACTGAGACATAATTCATCAAAAAACAGAAAGAAAGAAAAGAAAAATCCCAGATCAACAGAGTATAAAAAAACAAGGATATTTAAAGAAAACAGCAGCTTGAGCACTGAAAAGTATAGTAATTGTAGTAAAAAATTAATTGAATGGGCTAAGCAGTCAATTAGAAAAGAAGAGAAAAATGGTGAATTTGAATATTAATCTGAGAAAGGGACTCAGAATTTAGCAGAAAATGAAAATAGACATGAAAAAATATGAGTTTAATAGATCTAGAAATGAAAATAAGAAAATCCAGTGAAAGACTAAGAAAAAGCTTTGACAACTGAGAGAATGGTTCTACTCCAGGACAGGGACATGGCGGCTCTTGGATTCACCTCCTCCCAGAGATGCACTGAATCTAGAGCAACACGCAGAACAATTACGTCTGAAGGAGATTCTGCGCAGTGAGTGAACAAGAAAAAACTCACACTGTGTAGGAAAGGTGAGATGCACTCTCACTGTAAACCTTGCCCCCAGCACGGGGACATACAATCAGAAGGAAATCACCAACCTCAGCTTCTTCCTGAGGAGTGAAGGGTGTGAACTCCAACTCCTAAGACTTCCACCTGAGGGACAGGCCCCCAGAACACGCAAACCTGAAAGCCTATGGATAGGGCCTGTGTCCATGCAATCGTCTCCAGAGACAGGGGGAGGCTGGTGGGCACCATTTTCATGTCATCTGTCCGGCCCACTCCAGGTCACTGGTCTCTCCCTGAAAGGAGGTTATGCATGTATCTGACAGTCTGGCTTTTGTGGCTACCACTCAAAAGACACACCGGCCTGCCGCCCAGCTGTATGGCCAGTGGGTCCAGTAGTGGCCCATAGAACCATAGCAAACAAAGAAATCAATTCATTATTCCCCCAGGCTAGCTCCTATACAACAAAGAAAATGATGAGCAAAATAAAAATGCAACCTACAAAAAAGGGCGGGGGGGAGATATGTGCAAATTGCATATTGGATAAAGAACACTTACAACTCAATGGCAAAAATAAGTAAGTAAACGGTCCAATTTAAAAAAAATGGGCAAAGAATTGAGGAGGCACGTTTCCAAAGAAGACATCCAAATGGCCAACAGATACACAAAAAGATGCTTGACATCCATCCTGATCAGGCACATGCAAAGCAAAACCACAGTGAGACAGCACCTCACACTGCTTAGAATGGCTTTCCTCAGAAAGACATGAATCAGGAGGGGCACCTCGGTGGCTCAGCCACTTAAGGCCAGCTCTTGGGGTTGGCTCAGACATGACCTCACGAGTTAGTGAAATCAAGCCCCACATTGGACTCCATGCTTACAGTGCAGAGCCCGCTTGGGATTCTCCCTCTCCCTTTCTCTCTGCCCCTCCCCCACGCTTGTGCACACACACTTTCACTCTCTCTAGAAATAAATATATAAACATTATATATAAACCAATAGCAAGTATTGGTGAGAAGGTAGAGAAAAGGGACCCCTTGTTCACTGATAGTAGAAATATAAATTGATGCAGCTACTATGGAAAACGTAATGGAGATTCCTCAAAAAATTAAAAAGTCAAATACCATATGATCCACAATCCCACTCCTGGGTATTTATCCAAAGAAACTGAAACCAGAATCTCAAAGTGATATCTGCATTTCCTGTTCATTGCTGGATCACCCACAATAGCTAAGATATGGAAAGAACAAAAGTGTCTGCCAGTGGATGAATGGATAAAGAAGTTATGGGGTGTGTGTGTGTATGTGTGTGTGTGTGTATACATATATATATGTATATATATATACTATGGAATATTAATAAGTCTTGATAAAGAAGGAAATCCTGTCATTCACAACAACATGGATGGACCCTGAAGGCATTGTGTTAAGTGATATAAGCCAGACAAAGACTGATATTTCATGGTATCACTTATCTGTGGATTCTGAAAGAAAGAAAGAAAGAAAGAAAGAAAGACCCACAGAAACATAGTAGAAAAGTAGTAGGCGGGGCCTAGGGCATGGATAAAATTGGGAGAGTTTAGTAAAAGTGTACAAACTTATAGCTCAAAGATGAGTAAGGACTAAGATCTATTGTAAGTCACGGTGACTAGCTGATTTAAAAAGAGGAAAGAGGTAATAAAAAGGAGAACCTTAGATAATTTTCCTTAAATAATAAAAATATATGATTCCTCAAAAAGAACATGATTCCTCACATTCAGTAGTACAAAATATACTACATATGGATTTATTTTAACAGAAAAAGAAAGAGAAAGAGAGAAAGAAAGAAAAAGGATCTTAAATGTCATAATAAGTAAGGCAGATTAGTTTCAGAAAACAATATTTAAACTAATGGGAGACGATTAAGTAGGCAAAAATATCACCAATGTACTAATAAGAAAAAAATCCGTCATATATCTGGGTATGTTGTATATTTTGACTAAAGTTTTGGCTTTGCAGATGTATACATTTGCCAACATGTCTAAATTATACAGTTTAAATTAATACAATTTTTGCACTTAAATTATAGTGCACGAAAATTAGTTTTAAAAGTCCAGCATGATTGTGTATCCAAGGACATCAGACAATAGGATGGAAAAAAATTCAACAATTTCAGCAGTGTTATGGGCTGAATTATATCCCCCCAATTCCTTTGTTGAGCTTCTAACCCCAGTACCCCTGAATGTAGCTGTCTTTACATATGAGGCCTTCAAAGGACGACTATGTTAAAATAAGGTACATGAGCCTCAGTCCAATGTAACTGTTGTCCTTGTTAGAAGAGAGAAAGAGAATGAAGGCATGGATGCGTGTACACAGAGGAAAGGTCATGAAGGACAGAGAAAATGTCACAGAAGCCAAGGAGAGAGACCTCATGAGAAACCAACCAGCTGACACATTGATCTTGAACTTCCAGGCTCCAAACTCTGAGAAAATGAATTTCTGTTGTTTAAGCCACAGAGTTTGTGGGTTGGTTTTTTTTCTTACGGCAGCCTTAGGAAACTAATACAACCACATTTTATGATTAAATATAAAAATCATAAGTACATTTCAGTAGATATATAAAAATCATAGGACAAAGTTTAAATTCTTTACATAACTTTAAAAGGAAATTATTAGCAAAATAGGTATAGAAGAGTACAACCTGAAGTGATTACAGGTATCTTTCTAAAAACCTTGATCAAACATGACACATACAGAAGAGAGCCTTTCCTTTTAAAATTCTAGTGCCCGGGTGGCTCAGTCAGCTAAACGTCTGACTTTGGCTCAGGTCATGATCTCAGAGTTCATGGGTTTGAGCCCCGTATCGGGTTCTGTGCTGACAGCTCGGAGCCTGCTTTTGATTCTGTGTCACCCTCTCTCTCTACCCATCCCCTGCTCATGCTCTGTCTCCCTCCCTCATAAATAAATAAATATTTATAAATGCATAAATAAAATATAATAACAAAATAAATTTACAAGGAGTCTTACTATTACTAGATTTACTCAGTATTCTACTGTAGTCTCTCAACAGAAAAATAAAAAGAGGAAAACAAATAAATAAAACCATAAACATTGGAAATAGAAAAGGAAAACTCATTATTTGCATATGTTATAATTGTATATATGGGAAATCTAAATATGTTTACAAACTTTTAAAACAAAAAGGTGAGTTCAGCAAGTTTGATAACAGAAACATTATAAGATATATCAATTGCTTGTCTGCAACATAGCAGCAACAACAAAAACAAATCTTTAAAAATTCAACTTTACAATGACAAATACAACTATAATTTATCTAGGAAAGCCTGTAGCAAAGATATCCAGTACCTTCGTAGAACTGTAAATACAAGAAGTGGTTTATTAATTGAAGATTCAATATTGGAAACATGTCAATGCTTCCCAAAATTGATCTCTAGAGCTAAAACAGTTTCTTTCTACATCAAAACAAGTAACTTGTATCTTTTGCTATTGTTTGGGAGAAACCTGACAAATTAACTCTAAGATGTATATGAAAATTGCAATGTCCAAAAATGGCCAAAAATCTTAAAGAAAAATAACAGTGGAAGAAGAGGTAGTGATACTTAACAGTCACAGTATAAAATTATAATAAATCAAAGAGTCTGAATTTGTCAAAAATAGAAAAGAAGACAAGGAGGACTCAAAAATGCTCAGAAATAGAGCCACATATTTCTGGAAACTTTATATCAGGTAGAATTATCAGTGAAAGTCAGTGGGGAAGAAAAGAAAGCCTTTTTCAGTAATCGGTTCTGGGACAGTTGGGTATCCATGTGGAAAAGAAAAAAAATGACATTTGATTCCCATTTTCAAGTCATACACAAAATAAATTCTAGATACACGGAAGACACACATGTGAAAATCATTTTTATACAACTTTTGTAATATAATACACAAGAGCATCATATGATTTCCAGAGTGGAAAGGATTTTTTATGTAAGACAAAAATGCATAACATTTAACATGAAAGATTGAGTCATTTCTGTAAAATAAAACTCAATACAAACAAAATAGAAAAGAAACCACAAACCAGAAGAACATACCTATAATCTATGCAACCAGAAAAGAATAAGTTTTGACATATTTAAAGAATTCCTTTAATAAGAAAAAAGAAAAGCAATATAATATAAAAATAGGCAAAAAAATTAATAACCAGTTTACAGAGAAGGCAAATGGCTACCAAGAACATGTGAAGTTTCTTTGTTTTTTATGTCTTTATTCTATTTTTGAGAGAGAGAAGCAGAGAGTGAGTCGAGAAGGGGTAGAGAGAGAGGGAGACACAGAATCCAAAGCAGGCTCCAGGCTCTGAGCTGTCAGCACAGAGCCCAATGGGGGGGCTCAAGCCCACGGACTGCGGGATCGTGACCTGAGCCGAAGTTGGATGTCCCACCAACTGAGCCACTCAGGTGCCCCGAAGTTTCTTAAATGGACTCGTAATCACAAAAATGCTAACTATAACAATCATGAAATACTGTTTTATGATTTTTTTAGATTTGTCAGTATTCAAAATTTGACAAGATTTTTAAAATATAAACGTTTAGCAATACCAAGTGTCAAAAATTGGAAGCAATCAGAACTCTGGTAAACTACCTACAGGAGTATAAATTAGTACAACCTTTTTTGGGGAAATGTCTGAATATAGAATTTCATACCCATTTACAAACCATAGAAGTAACGTTTGCAAGGGGAGCACAGATACATGATTATCTGCACAGCAGGGTTAAGTGACCTTCCTTGGGTCACTCAACTAGTTAGTGGCAAAATCATGATTCAAATCCAAGAGTCTGACTCCTGAGTCTCCATCCTAACCACTCCACTGATGTGTAACCTATCAGTATCACAACACATTCAGCGGCCACTAAGGAGGATTACCCAGCTCCGTGTCTAATAATATGAAATGACCTCTAAAATATACTGTTACACAATGAATCAGGGCTAATGAATGTAAAGAATGGAACAGTATCTATAGATAATATATAAGAACTAGTAAGTGAGCTTGAGAAATTTGTCGGCTACAAGGTCAATATGTAAAATTCATTTCTATTTCTATACACTAGCAACAATTACAAAATTAAGTTTTACTGTTTTAAGTTCATTTATTTTGAGAGGGGGAGAGAGGGAAGAGAGAGAGAGAGAGAGAGAGAGAGAGAGAGAGAGAGAGAGAAAGAGAGAGAGAGAGAGAGAGAGAGAAAGAGAACCAGCAGGGAAGGGACAGAGAGGGAGGGAAACAGAGGATCCAAAGCAAGCTCTGTGCTGATAGCAGGGGGCCTGATGTGGGGCTCAAACTCATGAACCGTGAGATCCTGACCTAAGCCAAAATGAGATGCTCAAATGACTGAGCCACCCAGGTGCCCCCAAAATTAGTTTTAAAAAGGTATAATTTTTACAAACACACACAAAATAAAATACATTGGACTAAATCTAAAAGTATACAATTATGGAAAGAAATGAACAAGTCCTAAATAAATGTGTGTGATTATATATATATATATATATATATATATATATATATATATATATATAATCTCGCCCACAAAATAAAAGATTGATAAATTAGAATATAGGAAAATTTAAAGGTGCTATTCATCAAAGGTACTCTCAAGAAAGTATAAATCATATTGTATAATAAGAAAAGATGCTTGCAACACACATAACCAACAAATAATTTGTGTACAGAATATAAAAATCACTCCTTCAAACCTATACAAAAACACATATAACTCAGTCGTAAAATGGGGAAAAATGGTGCTCGCCCTCATTAGGAATCTGGGATATTTGAAATAAAACTTCCACAAGACATCACTCCTGAGAATGGCTCAAGTTGAAATGAGATTTACAGCCAGGTTTCGGTGAGCACGTGGAGTAGGAGGAATTCTCACAGTGCTACTGGGTGTGTGACTTGGTGCACTACTTTGCAAACCAGTACTTTATTGAAGTCGATCTATGACCCAACATTTCCACTTCTAGTATGTACCAAACAGCACTGCACCTTCATGTGCTCCAAAAGACATCTTCTAAACACCTAAAAGCGATTTTAGTGATAATCTTCCCAGACTAGAAAACAAATCCATCAACAGTGAAATGAACAAATATCTTGTAATATATCCATAAAATAAAATCACATGAACGAATGCAGTGAAATGAACCACCGCTACCCACTCACAAGCATAACCTCACAAAGATCGTTTTGAGCGGAAGCAGCCAGACACAAAAGGGTAACATGATGTTATTCCAGTTGTATGAGTTTAATAAACAGGCAAAAACAATTTTCTGCGATATTCAAAGTCAAGCAGCAGAGAGAAAGTACCAATTGTTACTGCCAGGGCACCAGGGACTATGGTGTGGGGTTGGGGCAAAATTCGATTTCTTGATCCCCGGCATGGGTACAATGGTGTTAGCTTTCATAATTCTTTGGATTGGATATTTGTATGTTGTACACATTTTAAAAGTTTATTTATCTATTTTGAGAGAGAGATAGCAGGGGAAGGGCAGTGGGAGAGGGAGAAGCAGAATCCCATGCACGGAGCCCAAGGCAGGGCTCAATCCCTCAAACTGTGAGATCATGACCTCAGCTGAAATCAAGAGCCAGACGCTTAACTTACTGAGCCACTCAGGTGCCCCTTTTATATGTGTGTATCACACTTCAATGAAGAAAGATTTTTTAAATTAAAAAATCATGTCCATTTTGTAATTATCTGCCTGTATATGTATTGTTTATCTAGATGTATTACTTATCTGGTAATGGTTACATCTGAGAATAATGCAGACAGACAAGGCTGGGGCTGTCCAGTGTATTTGAAAATTCTTCCCCACTTTTAGGTAATCCCCACTTTACATGTCAAGCCAAACGCCTGAAATTTGGTCTTCTATTCAGACTCTCTGAGCTTCTGGGTGGGTGAACAGGAGACACGGGGAGAGTGGGGTACCTAAAGAGGGCACCACAGACCTCATCTTCTACCTCTTATCCATCTGGATGCTCATCTGTGTGCTTTATCATTCTTTTACATAAAACCAGCAAACAGGAGAAGATAATCAGGGCAGGATCAAGATGGCGGAGAAGCAGGGGGACCGGGATTTTCCTCATCCCTCAAACAAAGCTGAATTGAGGTCAGATCACTTGAAACACCCAGAAATCGATCTGAGGAGTGGCAGAAGGCTCTCCACGGTTGGAGGGAGACAGGTTGGCAGAATTGAGGGTGACTTCAACAAACAGCTCTGAGCACACATGCTTGAAGGCCCAAACACTCCCCACCACGAGCTCTGCAGGGGACTGACCAGTGGGATGAGTAGCCAAAACACCACACACACTGAAAACACTTGCTGAAGTGCCATCCCTGGACAGTGTATGACCCCTTTTTACTATAGTAGTTTTCACAGGTTCAGGACCCATAACAAGCTATTCAAACACACAAACGACAGAAACTTAGCCAAAATGACAAAATGGAATAATTCTCCCCAAAAGAACATTCAGGAAGAAATCAGAGCCAGAGAATTGCTCAAAACAAATATAAACAATATATCTGAATAAGAATTTAGAATAAGAGTCATAAGACTAATAGCTGGGCTTGAAAAATGCATAGAAGCAGAGAATTTATTGCTGCAGAGATCAAAGACCTAAGAAATTGTCATGATGAATTAAGAAATGCTATAAATGGCATGCAAAATAAGCTAGATACAGTGACAGCAAGAATGGAAGCAGAGGAGAGAATAGGTAAAATAAAAGGCAAAATTATGGAAAATTATGATGCTGAAAAAAATAGGGAAAGGAAATTACTAGACCCTGAGGGGAGAATTAGAGACCTAAGTAATTCCATGAAATGAAACAATATCCATTTCATAGGAATTACAGAAATAGGAAAATGAGAGAAAGGGGCAGAAGGTTAATTTGAACAAATTATAGCTGAGAACTTCCCTAATGTGGAGAAGGAAACAGGCATCCACGTGTAAGAGGCACAGAGAACTCCCTTCAAAATCAACAAAAGACGTCAACACCACAACACGTCACAGTGAAACTGGAAAGATAGAAAGATAAAGAAAGAATTCTGGAAGCAGCTATGGACAAACAGGACCTAAACTACAAGGGTAGACACATAAGGGTAGTAGCAGAACTGTCCAGTGAAACTAGGCAGGCCAGAAGGGAGTAGGAGAAAATATTCAATGTGCTGACTAAGAGAAATATGCAGCCAAGAATCCTTTATCCAGCAAGGCTGTCATTCAGAATAGGAGAGATGAAGGCTTTCCCAGACAAACAAAAACTAAAGGAGTTTAGGACCACTAAACCAGCCCTGCAGGACATCCTAAGGGGACGCTGTGAGGGGAGAGCAGCAAAGACGACAAAGGACCAGAGACATCACCACAAACACAAAATATATAGGTAACACAATGGTACTAAATTCATTATCTTTCAATAACCACTCTGAATATAAATGGACCAAATGCCCCCAATCAAAAGACATAGGGTATCAGAATGCATTGAAAAATAAGACCCATCAAGGCACCTGGGTGGCTCAGTTGGTTAAGCGTCCCAACCTCGGCTCAGGTCATGATTTCACAGTTCGTGGGTTCAAGCCCCATGTTGGGCTCTGTGCTGACAGCTCAGAGCCTGGAGCCTGCTTTGTATTCTGTATCTCTCCCTCTCCCTGTCTCTCTCTCTCTCTCTCTCCCCATTCCCCACTCATGTTCTCTCTGTTTCTCTCAAAACTAAATAAACATTAAAAAAATAGATAAAACAAGAATATAGAAGATCCATCTATATTCTACCCACAAGAGACTAATTTTGGACCTGAGGACACCTGCAGATTGAACGTGAGGGGATGGAGAACCATCTGTCATGCTACTGGACGTCAACGGAAAGCTGGAGCAGCCATACTCCTATCAGACAAACTAGATTTTAAAACAAAGACAGTCACAAGACATAAAGAAGGGCAGTGTATCATAATTAATAATTATTAATAATATAACGTTAACAATAATAATTAAGGGGTCTATCCATCCAGAAGAGCTAACAATTGTAAATGTTTATGCCCCCAACGTGGAATCACCCAAATATATAAATTAATCACAAACACAAACAGACTCTCCAACCATCCTGAAGAATCCTTCAGCTATCTGATGTCTTGGTTGCATCCCCTTTCTCCAAGAAGAACCAGAATGGCATCTGTTGCTTGTGTTGGAGAAATAAAATTAAACTAAACACGAATGGAACTTAATAGAATTAAAGAATTAAAGCACAACATCTCCCAACTCAGAAAACCTCCCACAAAAGTAGGAAAGAAACCAATTTTATTACTGAGTAAGCATTAAGCCAGAATGTGATGTGCATCACACACAATCCTGTAGGTTATGAAGACAGAAAGAAATCTCACCTTTTAAAGAGCTGAGAAGATACAGTCCATTACACTCATGTTTTCAAGATAAACAATAACTGGCCCTCATGTAAGAGGACTTGACAAGGCCAAATGTCACACGTAGTTCATCCACCCACATCACTGGGGCAACTATCTGTTAGTTAACTGGCTCTATCCAAAGGAAAAATAAGCTTCTAATATCTTTATGAAGGGGGGCAGTATAGCACCTTGGAGTGAGGTACCCATGAAAGCTCTTAGCTTCCCACAGATACTGAAGCTGGGGGCACTTTCTTCCCTAATAATGACATTTTAATGGGGCACATGGGTGGCTTAGTTGGTTGAGCATCTGACTCTTGATTTCAGCTCAAGTCATGATGTTGCAGGTCATGGGTTCAAGCCCCAAGTCCGGCTCCACACTGATGGTGCAGAGCCTGCTTGGGATTCTCTCTTTCCTTCCCCTGCTCTATCTCTCCTTCTCTCTCTCAAAATAAATAAACTTAAAAAAATAATTACATTCTAAAGATACAGCTCCTGGGTCCTTGAGAAAGACAATCCTGGATTGTAGAGCTGGCCAGAGGGTTATTTAGCTATTCAAAATATTTACATATGTTTTAAAGAACCAGAGGAAGAATGTGCAAGTGTGGTAAAATACACACTTTATGAAAAGGGGAGAAGAAAATCACTTTTCTTACTCTCGACAGAGAAAATTAAATCTCTTAATTTGCATTTGCCCTTACATGTGCTACCAGAAACCTAATGAATGAAGAGAGAAACTTATTGTTAATAATATATTTGATATATTTTAAGTGTTTACTGTCCATATATTTATCATGTAATTGTGTATCTCTATTTACACATTTATATACACATATATGTAAATAATACATTGTCTTTTTAAAAAGAGAGAACTAAAAGAGAAATGTTAATTTAGTTCAAAGATATAGAAGGTTAAAAAAACACAGTTTAATAATTTTCAGCGTAATGTCTATAAGTATTCCGACCATTTTTCCCATTTACATGGCAATATTGAATCAGGCTAAATTCCTAGCGGCAATTCAGAAGCAAATTAATACTTGTTAATTCAACAAAGCACCATAATGAGCTACAAGGATGGAGGGAGATGCAGATTCTGATTTGTGGCTGAAACGGCAGTCCCAATTTTGTCATCACTGTATTTAAAAATAGCATTTTAATATTTTGAAACTCAGCATCTCCATTTAAAAAATACAGTAAGTCTAATTGCTAGCCTCATCAGGGTCTTACCTGGTTGATTAAACCTTATTGAAAGGTCTAGTGGGGGTTTTCAAACTGCTCGGTTGTCTAATAAGCTTGTACTGATTCCCCTCACCCACAATACATGCAATTCAGACACGTCGGGGACCTAGTTAGGGGATAGTATTAAAAAGTGTCTGGTGATATTCTTAATTAAAAGAAAAAAAAATCTGTGATACAGTGAAAATAGGAATAATTTGTTTAAAAGACAGCTACCCTTATTTCATTCCAAAAACCAATGAGGTATGCATGAAATGTGAATATATGGCTATGCATTTTATTAACATTATTTTCAAACAAATATAAAGTACTCTGTGAAATATAGTTCTTTACTTAATCAGAGGAAGCCCAAACCCAGATAAAATTGAGAGTGAAGGAAGGAAGAACACGAATTCTTTTTTTCATCTCCATCAATGACAGCTTTTAAATAATTTAGAAAAAAAAAGAATAATAATACCCTGAAACATAACTATCCACAGCAGTATATTCCAAAAGCTTGAAACCCTTTAGTAGGAAATTCTTTCTTATAAGTCAAGTTCTATTATGCCAAATTAATAAAATTAAATATATTTAAATATCTTTAAATTTGGTCTTGTTATTTCTTATGTGGACTGCACCAATATACCTCTCATTCCATGTCCATCAAACCCTGTACATCCTAACAAAGTCAGATTAAATCTCATTTCTTTCTTTTTTTCTTAATGTTTATTTTTGAGAGATAGAGTGCACCTGTGAGCACAGGAGGGGCAGAGAGAGAGGGAGTCAGACGATCTGAGACAGGCTCTATGGTGACAGCGGAGAACCACATGTGGGGTTTGAACTCAGGAACTGTGAGATCACGACTTAAGCCAAAGCTGGACGCTTACTCAACAGAGCCATCCAGGAGGTGACCCTCACTTTTTTCTAAATAGACTGTTTCACGTGTCCCAAACCCACTGACCCTATTCTCTGAAATAATACTCAGTGATTAGCCTGAATCTCACAATTTGGTAATCAATGCCTGTAATCAATGCCCATAGCCTCATACTGTTCAAAACTGTCTTGTTTTCCAGAATAGATTATAAATCCCTGGAAGCCTTTTCTTAATCATCGCTTCACAGGTAAACTATTTCCAATTGACTCAAGCTTTTCTACATCACTACAATATTCTTATTAAACCTCTTAAACCCTCTTCATTCCTTTTACATTTGGCTCTAATACCTTTCTCAGAAATGCTTCCCTCTTTATTGATTGTAATTTCACACATTTTTAGAATGGGACCAAACTCAAGAGTCCAATTTAGCTTTTGAATTTCACTCCATTTTTCCTTGTGTGCGTACTTGGCCATTTATTTCTCATTAGTTTTTGGTTGTTTATTCAGGTTTTTTGTTTGTTGCTTTGTTTTCCTTTTGCAGGGTGGTTTTTTTTTTTTTTTTTTTTTTTTTTTGTCCCAAGGACATCTATTCTTGGTAAGCCTCACTTAATCTCTTCGTGGTTACAGTTCCAATTTTCAAGGGTCATTTTATAATCATCCTATCACTACAATTCATCTCTCACAGAGTAGCAAAGGCCAGAGTTCAAACTGCTAACCAAGATAAAAGACAAACTACCCGTATCAGATTAAATGCATTTAAGGTGTCTAAAGGAAGTCATGAGAAAAAAAACAGGGAAGCATTAGCAAAGATATGTAACCTGCCACTGTGGAAGGTGATTATTACAGAGAACTGAAATTGCCTAGAGAATGATCAATTATCAATGACGTCTGACCCCCACCTCCTCCAGCTGGCAAAATAACAGCCAGGAAACGGACAGATTCCCACAATCAGTTGGATCTGGTCAAGTGCTGTATGTATATTTTGCTGGTCCCATTAACTTGCAGGATCTGAATATAGTCTGGATTCCCTAAGCTTCTCTCTGAATCCCATCTGTCCCTCTACCCTTTGCTATAAGGTTCACCAGAAGCTCAGGTTTCCCTCAGGGTCTCTCTATGAAAGTCTTGCATGAATCTTCTTTGGGAAATCTGATGCTTTAAGTGGGAAGATAAATATCTTTCTGAGCATCATTACAGGATCAAATACTGCTCCCAAGGCAAACACCACGACCAGCACCACCTCCACCATCAGCACCACCACCACCAGCACCACCATTAATACCACCGATATCTGCTACCTGCTATTGGAAAGGTTAAGCAGCCACAGGGGAGAGAGGGTACAGAGTTATCAATGAAGTACTCTTGGTGTCTCTCCTATATAAACTTTACTTTTAAAAACTAAAGATAATTTATTCATGTCTTGAAACTTCTCTACTACCAAACACTTACCAAATCTGTAAGAGTTTACATAGGATTTAGTATATTCATTTATTTTTTGTATTTGTACCTGTCTCTTCCTTGTTTTTGTTCATCTCATTTTCTATTTTTGTTCATTTTTTATTATTCCATTTTGGATTTTGCATTGCATACAGCCTATGAGTTTGTTAAACTTCTTTCTCAAATACCCAGTATTAGTTTTGCAGGGGGTTTGTTGTTGTTGTTGTTGTTGCACTAAAGTTATCTTGACCAAAATAATAGTAAGGGCAGATTAGAATTCTATGTAGTAAATATCAGTTGTATTGTCAGTCATCAGGGATGCAGGGGTGATCAAGAATCATCTCATCTACAAGGATGTCATAGCCCAGCACGGCTGACCAACCCATAGACAAGTCATCCAGGTACACAGCATGATGACAGACATGCACAGTGGGGAGGATGATAAAAGAACCATTTGCCAAACCGAATTGAGACAATCTAAGGGCATTTCGTAGAGAAGGTGATATTTCAACTGAGACAAAACATTGACAGTTGCAAAGGAGATGTTAGACATTTCAGAAATAAAGGAAAGGGTGAATAAACGTTTAGTAGCAGTAAACATCTCTAAGACTGTTTGGTATTATGGACTACAACATTCTGATGCTTCTCTCTGAATAGTTTGTGTCTACCGTTCTCTTTCAGCATAAGACTACCCATTCCCTCCAAAAGAAATGGCTAAACTAGGAGGGCTCTTCTGCTGATTTAGTAAGTCACAGGTAAATAACGTCAGTATCTGGAGACTGGCTGGTCTAGAATTGCCTCGTCCATATTCTGTACAGTGAGTGTGCCCCAAGTCTCCACCTGGCCTCGCATCCGCCAAAAGGTTGTCTCGGATAAAGGCCTGCCTGCTGACCCCACATGCATGAGAAAGCTCATCAAACCAGAAGAAGTGTGCTGGTCTTTTAAAACCACAAGTTTTGGGGTGACACTGTAGCCATGCATACAAAGAAACACCACGGGTTAGTCTGGAAGAATGAGGTGAATACACATGTAGTAGTATACTGACATATATTGCTTGCTGAGCAAATTAATAAGAAAAAAACACTTGTAATTCTACAAGCTTTCCTATAGCCTTCTGGTAAATTCCCCTTTTTCCTCTTAAAAAAATTACTAATAGTTATGAGACAGATAAGTGAGTTGGTAAAAAAAAAAATAGAAAAATTATGTTAACGATGGTAATGTTTGCTGCTTAGCATTTAGTTAAAATATTATCAGCAAACACATCCAAAATTATTTAAAAGATGAATTGCTTTAACTCGGCACCTCACTGAATCTCTTGTCCTACAAAGTTGGCTAAGGATGCATGCTAGTTTCTTTCTCCTTGTAAGAGACAACTTGCCTAAATTTGATTTGTATGTGGGTGAAACATTCAACATGCTAATTTACTGGTTAATATTCTCCTTTGGCACATACCGGCGAAGGATAATTGACAGTAATGTGATTTAAACTTACTTGAATTTGTAGCTGGTAATTGAACCTTCACTTTTACTAGCTCTGTCTCCCAGCATAGAAATAACTGCATTCACATAAGATGTTCCCCAAACTCCTTCTGAAGAGAGTACATCAGACCTGCAAACTTTTGTATCCTCCCTCCCATCTGGAAACGAGGGAATCAACTCTAAATAACCTCTAGCATTATCTTCTAATCTCATGATTTGATGATTATGGAATGGGCTACTTATCTATTTTTCTCTCAAAGAAAGGCAAGCATAGCGCAGTGCGACGAGGAGTCATTAATCCAAGGAGGGGACTCTGAACTAATTTCAGTGAGGGATGAAGATAGTCAAGAGGTGATTTTAAATTGTAATGATGAAGAAAGCAATCAGCTGATGCAGATTTTAGAAGTTGTACCAGGAACAATAATGAGAAAAGAGGATACTTAATCACATTCACAAAAGAATTATAGGAATACATAATTAAAGCAATGATAATGAGTAATAAAACTCATGGTGAGATATCTTTCAGATATCACTAGAAGTAGAGTAAGAAGCAAAAAAGACACTGTCTTCTGTGTTAGCAATAGAGATTTTGCATAGAAGTTCAAGTAGGCAATTGGTAAAATAAGAAACTCTTAGGGCTACATGGGAACAGCCGTTGGATATGTGTGACGGGGTTTAACAAATCTGTAGGGTGTACGCTGTACAAAGACAAAAAGAAAAACAAAAACAAGTAGACAATCTAGTACTTTAATATATTCTAATAACAGAAGAGGAGCAACTAGGACTTTATACATGAAATAGGAAAACTTGTAGGAAAAGCAAATGCTTATCAAAACTACAAATGTTAGGTCACCATACACATGGTGTCATGAATTACAAGAGGAAAAAAAGAGTGAGTAAATTTGTAAAAATTATTCAGTGCAAAACGAAAAAGAGGACAAACTAAAAATAAGGTTTATAACCATCTAGAGACCAAGTACAATGCAATAACGTATGCAATAAGTAGCAAACTGCAGGTGGATTAAAATTATAAAGACAGCGCTATAGAGTATATTATCACATATATATTTATATGAATCGATCATTTAGCAAAAATTTTCCAACATTTCTGATGACCTGAATATGTGTGTGCATGTGAATTTTGACTCCTCCTTTAACTCTGTTTTAACATCTTGTTGCCTCCCTCATTAATAAACATGCCAAATATTTTTGTATTCTTTTTATATTTGTATGAGGATACTCATATCTTCAAAATATGTTAATTTAATCTTTAAAAATCTATAATACATACATAAGTGTATGGAATAAATAACAACATACAAAAGAAACAAAATGTCATGTTTGTATGTATGTATATGCATGTATTTAAAAAATATGATGTATGGGATAAATATGCAGATAAATGTTACATAACTAAATGAGAATTAATATTCATAGTGCCCACCAGGTGTCATATACTGTTTTAAATGCTTTACGTATTAAATCATCTAATCTTTGCAATTACCCTATAAAGTGGGTATAAAGTAGGTCCCATAATGGCTCCAATAAGCAACACGCTCATGAAAACAGACAGTGGCAAAGGTAAAATTGTGACTGGGCTCCAATGGCCACGCCCTTGTACTACCCTCTGCTACTTTTCGTTGGTGGGCGTGGTCGTGCATAGGCAGATAAAATGGCCTACAAAGGAAATTAGCAAATTTTCTCAAATAAATAAAAGAGAAAAAAATCTAATACACCAGACCCTGAATTATAGTTTCTCTCCTCTTCCCAAAAGGGATTAAACACGATCACGGGCTGAACATAAATTTCAACGCTGATGGCAAAACAACTGTAAACAGTAGCTTACCAGGCAAAGGACTACTTAGTCAAGCTACATGCTTTCAAGTAATCTAGACTTGATGAAATCTACCCTAGGGCACTCAGAAACTACCAATTAAATCTCAGTGCCGTTACCTACTATACATTAAAACTCAGCGCAGAACGATAAGATCCCAGCTGCCTGAGCAAATGCACACATATCACCCACTTTACGAGAATAAATAAATAACATCATCCTCAGGAATTATCAACGAGTAAATCCACGGAAGGATCGGGAAAGGTTCTGCAGCAATAAATGAAGGAATCAATGGCAAGACTGCTACAATTAAGGATAATGAGTAGGGATGGATATAGATTTATCAAAATAGATAATAGCTCCCAAACGTGCTAGCTTCCTCCTCCTTTGGAGCAAAAACGGAGTTTGTAAATTGTAGTGTATTAAGGAAGATGAGTAGAGAAAATATGGCTGAAACTTTCAACTCTAATGATTTTCACACATTTTCACACATAACAGTTTCCATGGCCAATGTTATATTATCACCTTCCTGTTTACACTTATAGGCTAACAGAACAGACCCTGAATTTAGGCAACTTAGAAGTACCTGAACCCGCCAATGTACACCTGCATCACTCTTGTGTCCCACAGTCAGCTTGGGACTTGTGAGAACAACACCTAACAAGGGACAGAAGCACAAAACTGACATCATAAGCTCCAGTTCCAGAATATTCCTTGTGACCCCCCCTCATCCAACATGTGTTTCTGTATCTGGCAAACAATGGAAATAGGTGTCCATTATTTCAAGGGGAACTGGTCTACTGTTAGCTTTTCCCAAAAACCAACTTTTTTTGTTGTTCAGTTTCCTTCCCAGTTCCTACTGCCCATAGGCTGCAGGTGTTTTTTTAAAAAGACTTTTTTTAATGTTTATTTATTATTGAGACAGAGAAACAGAGAGAGAGGGAAACACAGAATCTGAAGCAGGCTCCAGGCTCTGAGCCATCAGCACAGAGTCCGATGCGGGGCTCTAACCCACAACTTATGAGATCATGACCTGAGCAGAAGCCAGACGCTTAATGACTGAGCCCACCAAGGACCTCCCAAAGGCTGCAGTTTAACTGCACTGATTCTTTTTGAAATGCAGCGTCCCCTTGTTAAACAGCATAGCACATCCTACATGACGTGAAGCTTCTCACTTAGTTCTGAAGAGAGAGTCTGTGAGGACGGTGCCCTTCTACTAGCGGCCCAGGCTGGCGGGAGGTCCCGGGAGCAAAATGACACGGGTAATATCGATGTGCCCAAAGCAAAAGATTAAAAGTCTATCAGTAAAAATGGAAAGCACTGATATCAGAGGTTAGCTTTTTCTTCTTTTCTAAGAATTTAGTTTTCTTGATTTTTTAATGTATTGAAACATTTTTTGAAGGAGTGTTCCTCTGTTTCCATTATCTACAAAAATATAGTTTTTTATCAAGACTTAATAATTCATGTCTTGTTGAGAATATTATATTTCCAAATTGCCTCTGTCCCTCATCATTGAATCCTGTTATTTACACATCTCTGGATTCTACTCTGGCAAACACTGTGTTTGTCCAGAGTCATTTCTCTGTCAAGTCCACATACTTAAATCAGATGGTAACTACCCAAAGTTATCCAAAAATGCAACCAAAACATATTATTCTAAGTGGTTTACAGATATTGATTCAGTCAAAACTCAAGAGGTAGTTAAGATTATAGTCCCATGTTAAGGACAAGAAACCTGAAGCCCAGAGATTTTAAGCAAATTGCCCAAGGTTACTCAAGGGGTAACTGATGGAGACAGAATTCAAATCTATGTAGACACAGTTCTGAATCCTTGATGATACGAATTCGTTAAGAGACACATATCTCTTCTAAATGGAACTTGTCAACTGAGTCCTTGTAGGGGAAACATGCAGAAACATGATGGTCATTTTTTCCATAATACTGCTTTTTAATAGTGTGCACAGGAATTGTTTTCAAGGGTCTAATCACATAATAAAGCACATCTCAGTAAGGTAATTTCTGGAGCTGGTAAGCTGATTTGTTTATTCATCTATTCAACCTTATTTATTAAGTGATTGCTATGTGCAAGGCACTGATAAGGAATACAAAATGAACATAATCCCTACTCTCCAGAAGTCTACGGGCCAAGAGGGAACAAAGCAAACAAAACAGCATGGAGGGTAAGAACAGCAAGAACAAATGTACATGGTGTTATGTGCACTCAGGGGACAGAGACATAAGCTTGCTGGGTGCCGGGGTGGGAGGGCCAAGATAAACATTAATGAAAGATGATATATAAAGTCATGCTTAGTAAATGGTGAATTGGAATGCCAACTGAATTTAAAAGAAGTATAGAATGTAAAAGAATGCATTTAAGGAAATGCAAAATCCCTAAAAATATGGAAAATTTTGTTGAGAAATATGTGCTTAGGAACCTGAAGTTAGTTCCTTCCATATATATGGGTATGTAATTTTCTTCTGTTTTATTCTATTTTAGTAAAGCAATAAAGCTTCTATCAAAACCAACTGATATAAAACCTGGAAATGGACCCACAACTATATGGCTAACTAAACTTTGACAAAGCAGGAATGACTTTCCAGTGGAAAAATGACATCTCTTCAACAATGGTGCTGGGAAAATTGGACAGGAACATGCAAAAAAATGAAACTGGACCAAAATAAAATAAAAATGGATGAAAGGCCTAAATGTGAGATAGGAAACCATCAAAATCCTAGAGGAGAACACATGCAGCAACGTCCTTGAACTTGATCAGAGCAACTTCTTACCAGACATGTCCCCAGAGGCCCAGGAAACAAGAAAAAATAAACTGTTGGGACTTCATTAAAATACAGTGAAGGAAACAATCAACAAAACTAAACAGCAACCAACAGAATACGAAAAGATATTTGCAAATGACACATCTGATAAAGGGTTAGCATCAAAAATCCATAAAGAACTTATCAAACTCAACATCCAAAAAATAAAGAACCCAGTTAAGAAATGGGAAGAAGACATGAATAGACACTTTTCCAAAGACATCCAGATGGCTAACACACACATGGAAAGATGCTCAAGAGTTGGGGCAAGATGGTGGAGAAATAGGGAGTTCCATACCTCCCACCTGCATCTCTAAATAAAGAAGGGCTGAAGCCAAATGACTCTAAAATGCAAGAGTCTGGGAAGAAAAGAGACGGAGTCCACTAAGAAGAGAGCCTCAGAGGTGTGTGATTGCCAACTGGGAAAGATAAATAGGGCCAGGACACGGAGGCATGGAGGGGAGGGAGCAACATTCGATTGATTACACAGGCTAGCCACACGTACACAGGGGCTTTTTCTATTTTGTTCTATTTCTGTTGTGTTCTATTCATCAGCCTAATCTTCAACTGGTAGTCAGACATCGGCCTGGAATAAGCTTGATGCAAGAGCAGAAAAGCAAATCAAATTGAATATTCAATAAGAATGATAGTATGCTAAAATTTGGGTTTTTTTTAGGATCCATATTTTGCAACAAAGTTCAAATAAAAGAGAATTATAGTGAATTATTTTTGATGTCTTTAAAAATAATCATACTTGGATAAAAGTCAAGATAGATCTCCCTAATGACAGCACTGTGAAATACAATTCAGGAGTCAAGAGAGGGATAGTCTGCATATTGATGCAGTAGTTTTGTAGTGATGTTCGTAGTTTTAATAGAACTAATCATCTTTTCCCATAATACCAAGGTTTTCTGTTAGAGGCAGAGTAGCAGTGGTGTGCTGGAATGACTCAGATGGGCTCAGAAGAGTAGATAACAAAATATGTAGAGATTTTTAGAGATTTACAACCGTTGGCTATAATGGGAGTATTTAAATCACAAAAAATCACTTGTCTGTTTTTTTTAATGTTTATTTAGGGAGACCATGAGTGGGGGAGGGGATACAGAGAAAGGGAGAGAGAGAGAATCGGGAGCAGGTTCCTAGACATCAGTGAAGAGCCTGACTCAGAGCTTGAATTCAGGTCAGAGATGATGACCTGAGCTGAAATCAACAGTAGGATGCTTAATCAACTGAGTCACCCAGCGGCCCCCATTTTTGTTTTGGGGGGGACTTTTTGCTTTTTTTTTCTTTTAAAGAGGCATTTTCTCAGGATATCAGTGCTGTACCTTTGCAAAGCACAGGACTTACCTTATATCTGTACTCTGCAATCACTACCAGTGTGAATTAGGTGTGAACCTCTCTGAACTTCAGTTCATCTTCCCCCCAGGAGTTAAAAAGGTTACTTACTGTTATAGAGAATTAACTATGTAAAATAACTTTTGGTGAAAACACGTCAGCACTTTGAAACGACACCACGTATATTACACCGGCCTCATCAATTGTGTGCCTTGTATTTTAATATCATAAGTATCCAGTTGTTTGAAATTTCCATGTCCTTTATCACAAAGAATTTTTCAGAGCAGGAAAAGGAAAAGGTAATTCCTTCAAAGGACTGCTTTGAATGTCAAATGTCTGATGCAATTACAAAACAAGACATTTTGAAGAAAAATTCATTCAAAAAAGAAAGTTTCCCCCCAAAAAAGCACCACTTTCTTTAAAGCTTGCCTTCAAACAAATCAAGGTAAATGATTTTATTATTTTTTTGAAATCCCCATTATTTTTCAAAGTTTCTACTTAAATTCCAATTAGTTAACATACAGTATAATATTAGTTTCAGGTGTTCAATTTACTATATAATTGAGGTAAATGATTTTTAAATGTTTTAATTACATTAATCAACATGAATGTCTACTCTGTTTCCTCTAAAAAAATATTTCTGGGGTGTCTGGGTGGCTCAGTCGGTTAAGCGCCCAACTTTGGCTCAGGTCATGATCTATCCATTCACGAATTCCAGCCCTGCATTGGGCTCAGAGCCTTCAGATTCTGTGTCTCCCACTTTCTCTGCCCTCCCTCCCCGACTCATGCTCTCCCTCCCTCTCTCTCTCTCTCAAAAATAAATAAAAACATTAAATTAAAAAATGTATATATTGTATGTCTTCTTTGCTCTATAGTGTGATTAGTTTCATGGGTATGTTCTTGAGAACATACCCTGGAGAGCAAAAAGGGGTGATGATGTTTCTAAGCTCGAGGTGTATGACCACTACATGGATGTCCATCACCGCTCTGTGCTACTGGACAGAAACATACGACTAGATATTCAAGTATTATATCTACAATATTAAGAAAGAATCAAGGGTGTTTCAAGATACCTCCTTTCACAGTGAGAAATCAATTAGTAGGGCTTTCCAACAGAACTTTCTGTGACGATGGAAAGGTTTTAGATCTTTGCTTCCGAAAACGGTGGCCAACAGCCACTAACAACTGTTGAGTGATTGAAATTTGACCAGTAAAAATGATGAAATAAACTCTTTAAATTAAAATTTACTTAAATTCAACTTAAACCTAAATGCAGGTGGATAGTGGTTACCATAACAAAAGTACAGAACAGACATTTTAAAAACGTTCTTGTTCGTGCATGCGTGTGTGTGTGTGTGTGTGTGTGTGTGCGTGTAGAAAAATCAATGAGAAGGACCGAATAGTGGAAGTGGTAATTATAAGCTGCAAAACCCATGTCTCTCTCTCATTTTAAAGGTATGTGGGAGTCATGAGTCACATCTCTGGAAGTGCTTTATTTATGTCCTGTTATGCTGTAAAGCTATGAAAAGATTTTACTTTTCAGGCTTGACAAGAGGCTTACTACATTTAGTACTTGTTGTATAATGAATTGGCTGAGGTAAACATATAGTAAACAAACAGTACGATATTGTATTTTCTCAACAAATGCTAAATAATATTTGTGTTTCCAAAGCATTGAACTGTGGAGCCACTGATGGAGCCAATAACTTTTAATAAACTATTATTAGAATCTGATATTTATAATTTGCTTTCCTTACACGTAATAAGTAGAAGTTATTTCTTCTTCCAGCTGTACTAGTCTTCTCTCTCCTTCATGTTTTCATAATAGATACCATACTTAAAATTAAAATGAACGCTGTCTTCATAGAATTTTTTACCCTAAAGATTCACGGTTTGACTCTTTAAACTAGTGCTACCATTAACAGTAAGTAAATAACTTTAAAGTTGATGATTTCTTTCATACTTGGAAATATGTTGGCATTACACTAAATGATGTGTATCCAGGTACAAGACACCTCAACTAATGTATTCTTTTAAAATCTTTATATCTGTTTTTAAAGAACATTTAAAAAAATCAAATGTCAATATGTCATTAATATTAAGAGAAATGAGGTTACCCGGGTTCAATATGTGATGGGAGTTTTTTCCTTGACATTTAACCCATCATATTAAAAGCTTCTTCAAGGCAAGAAATATCAGCTTGTCACCCGGAGATCGAAATTGAGCTGCTCTGAGACAAACTGCTGTTTCTTCCCCGCGATGAAACTCAGAGGATGGACAAAAATGTCAGGATGAAAGTAGGCCGCCTGGGGGAAAAAGCCATCAGGAGAAGCAGCAGCACTATTGTTATAATTGCAACTAAAAATCATTTTAAAATCCAGTTATTTTTTTCCCTGGTAGCACAGGAAAGAAGACCCAGCACCTTGATTTGTATTGTTAAATACTTAGGCGAGAACAAAATGCGAGAAGCCTATGTTTATGGTAGCCCGTGGGTTTCATTTTTAATAAAAGATGAATCATGGATAAGAAGGTATTTTAAAGAATGGCAGATATTTTAATTCATAATATACAAGGGACCTACCACAAGCTGGCATTTTGAAACTCCAGAATGACAAAAAGATATATATCAATATTAAATCATACAAAATGTTGGAGGGTTGGGTACCAAACTATGCATATCTTACAAGGAAAGTCTCTGACAACTCCAGAATGACAGAATTATCAATAAATCTAATAAGAATCAACAAGTTGCATTTTTCTGCAACTTAAAACTTATCTGGAATAAACACCACATAACAGAAGCAGAGAACTCAAGATGAAATACTTTATTCCTAAAAAGAGTCCCCTAAAGAAAACTTAAACAGTAATAGATCAGATTTTTCTGTTTCTGTATAATAGAAAAATATGTTAATGCAGATTATGTTAAATGCCACTCTTTGCCACTAATCACTCCATATTATTAATCACTCACATTTTAATTTTACATACTAAGAAACCTGTTAGCCACTTTCATAGATACTTAATCCTATAGGTTATATTACGTTGTTAGCTACTGAGATTTTAATCACTGGCAGATGGATACAATTATCAGGCGTATTCAGATTTTATTTAAGAATTATAATATCACTTTTTTATAAATTCTTTTTTTATGTTTTTTATTTATTTTTGAGAGACAGAGAGAGGGAGATACAGAATCCGAAGCAGACTCCAGGCTCTGAGCTAGCTGTCAGCACAGAGCCTGATGTGGGGCTCGAACCCACGAACTGTGAGATCATGACCTGAGCCAAAGCTGGATGCTCAACCAACTGAGACACCCAGGCGCCCCTATAAATCATTTTCAATTATTTAGGGAGGTGTTTTCTAGTCTCCTTATCTTTATTTTCCATTGTTTTCCCAATTGGTATTTCTTCCAGCTAATGAATAATGCAAAGAGAGAAGTTCAAGTCAGGTATGGGCCAAAATCCAGTGTGCCTTTAAAGTAAATAAATAAATATCATAATGTGGGATACACCTGGCACATCAAATTGAAAAAACTATTTTTTAATTTGATAAAAGTATCAGATTTCTCCAGGAAAACAGGGAAGGAGAGAAGCAAGGGTTTCCTGGATGAGTTGGGATTGTGTGTTATATATGTAAAATAAAATACAGTTACAGACAAAATAAGTTAGTCACCAAGTCCTCAAAACCAAAAAAAATTAGTGTGATTCTACACAAGCTAGACCTAGACTTGGCATGTGTTACTTCCTCAGGGTGAAAATGTTGGCTAATATTGGAGGAACAGAATGGCAAACTCGTCAGTCTTCCCATTTACAAAGACAGAAATGTGTTCCGTATTCCGCTGTGTGTTCAATGGCTTTGTAAGGACACACAAAGAAAAGACTTTAACCAGAAGTCGCCCATACCACTTCAAAAGTGTGTAACATTTTAAAACCTAATATGCAGAAAATTTTAAGGAATAACACAGAACATTCTGCTCACTTTTGTTAAGAGATTGCAAAAAAAAAAGATTTAGAAGACAGTATGTCTATACAATACATTGCCCTTATGTATTATAATATACTTTAATATGATATTTGATTTTTATCACAGGTTTAAATAACTAAATCAAACATTTTGCACAAATCACATTTTCACTTTTTTCAGGCAATATTAGGTTTTGACGACTGGACAGGTCGGTTAAGTATTATTCCACAGGCTGTAACCAATAGAACTGCATCTTTTCACACAAACACCTAAGCTGTCTATACCTCCCTACTTCCATGAACATAATCAGGTGTGACCCTCTTGGAACTGAGTGCCAGATTTGTGGGGTGTAATAACAAATACTTGATTGTGGAATAATAAGATATAAGTAAGCACTCATAAATTCACTATGATGCATTTCTTTCCAGAAGGCTGCACCAGTCTATGTTGCCATAAGTTATAGATGACAATGATCATTCCTCCTCCATCCTGTCGACACTTGGTTGTGTCACTCTCATTTTGTGAATCCAGTGAATGTAAAATAGTATTTTATTTTTGTTTTATTTTTCATTTGTCTGATGATTAAAGTAGATGTGTATCTTTCACATAATTTGCATAATTTTCTGTCTCTTTACATCCTTTTCCAATTTGCTTATTAATTTCATCATCATTTTTCATTGCTTAGAGGATAGTCTTTGTGTAGTTTCAATATTAAACCTTTTGCAAACATCGTCACTCAATCTGTCATCCATCTGTTAATTCTTTTTGTGATCCTAACTGAACAAAAGTACTAAATTTTTATGTAGATTAATCCATTGCAGACAAACCCATTTGCATTGTGCCTTTAGGGCTATGTAAAGAAATTTTCCCCCACAGCTTTCATAGTTTTACTAGTTACAGTTGTATCTAGTTCCCAAACCAAGGAGTCTGTGTGGAACTCTATTTCATTACACTAATCTTTTTACTATTTCCTACAATAGTATTAACTGTTTATTACGTAGACTTTGTAGTGTATCTATATATCTCTTAGGAGGCATCTTTTATTTTATCAGTTGAGCTTTTCATGGATATTTATTTATGTATGCTCAATTCTTCAAGATGAATTGTTATTGGAATCACAGTGAACTTATACATTATTATAGAAAAAAATCTTTATATTGTTAAAGATGTAGTATGTCTCTACATTTATTCAGCTCTGTTTTAATTTCCTTTGCCATAATTTTAAATTTTCTATTATAAGCGTTTTACATGTTATTTCCTAGGTAAATTTCTACATCCTTTTAATTGTTGTGGCAATAATTTTATATTACATTTTTTATTAGTCATTACTGATTTAGATGGATGCCTAAGAATTAAATAAGTTGACCTCATGTTCACAAGACTTATTCAGTTCTCTTATGAACTCCTAGGTTGTTTATTCTACTAGGATTTCTATGGATATAATACCTAAGAAATGATAGAGTTTTACACTTTATTATTATTTTTCTCAAAATTTGCCAAAATTTACATTTATTTTATAGGAATCTACAGAATTATCCCTAATCTCCAGTAATTCTTTGAACTGCAGTACAGTAATGAAAATTGGACATCTTTGTTTTGATCCTGATCAAAGGTAATGTGTCTACAATTAATCTTTAAATATGACATTTAATATAATTATGGCATTAGCTTTGAACACATTAAGAGAACTTCTTTTGAATTTTCTCAGCATTTTTAAAGTCCATATTATAAACAAAAATACAATTTTATAATTTATTTCAGTCTTTATATTGTTTGTTTCAATATTTTAATTTTTTTAATGTTTATTTTTATTTTTGAGAGAGAGAGACAAAGCATGAATGGGGGAGGAGCAGAGAAAGAGGGAGACACAGAATTTGAAGCAGGCTCCAGGCTCTAAGCTGTCAGCACAGAGCCCGATGCAGAGCTTGAACTCACGAACCGCGAGATCATGACCTGAGCTGAAGTCGGCCACTTAAGTGACTGAGCCACACAGGAGCCCCTGTTTCAATATTTTAAAAAGATAGTGAACTTTGTCATATTCTTGTTCAGCATCTACTGCTACTGTCATATGACTATTCTCAGCCTATGAATGGACTGAATTACACTAGCAAATTCTACAAAGTAAAACTGTCCTTTCATTCTTATGATAAACTTCATTTGATCATAAAGTACTTTTAAATATATTTCAGATTTGGTAAACCAGGAGACGATGTGGTTTACCAATCAAATGGGATTATTTCCAGGATATGGCTGGCAGAAACTAGGAAGACAGGGGTCAACCCTTGATCCACAGAAGGACACCCAACTCCCCTCCCTGTACTCATTAGCCTTGGCTTAGCACCCATCTCCAACTCATTAAAAAAAAAAAAAAAAAGAAGAAGAAGAAGAAAAGAAAAGAAAAGAGAGTGAAGCTTAGAAAAGTCAGAGACCTAGGAGATCATTTTCTAAGAGAAAACTATCAATTGCTCTGAGTGGACAATTCTGTACCAGGAAGTAGATGGGAGTGTTTGAACTTCAAGGAGCCCTGAAACCTTAGAAAACAATTAACTGAGCCTGTTCAAGGGTCTGTGAAACGGAGGTGAGTGGGTCTGATAATTGGCGAGAGATCGGCATACAGACAGAGCAGGAGCCATATTGGAAACCATCCACTGTTTCCCCAAAGCTGGGCCAAGACACGTGTGTTTCTCACAGACCTAATATCGGCTGGTCGAAATAACATTTGCCTAAGACATTTTAAATCCTTCTGAAAGACCAAGTGACCCCACACAGGCCTGAACTACCCAATTTCAAAAGCCTAGGGAAGAAGACATCACCTGCTTGGTGGGAAATAAAATCACAGTTTCCATTAGAGGCTTTCCAATGATTTAAAAATACCCACATAAGACAATGAGAAAAGCGTAGACACTGTTCAGGGCCAGAGAAAATAAAAAGAAGACAATTTAAATGAATCCCAGGAGAAAAGAAATGTTACAATGCGGACTATTAACATTTGACAATTATTTTTTCCGATCACTCCCAGCTATTAACAGCAACTCCCAATTTTTCAGGGTGTAAATGCCCTTTCCCACCTAGCCCCTGAGCATGGATGTCTCATCCAATTCAAAACCTCTCTCATTCTCTCCTCCACAGTCACAAACAATTGCTAACCCACAACCTAATTCTTCTCTTCTCTCCCATGGAAGAGGCAGCTTCTGCGGTTGCTCGATGATCTTGTGTCACAGGGACTTCCTCTCTGTGGGTCCTCTCAGAGAGACCAGCCTTTTCTAGAGGATTCACTTCCCCACGCTGAGCCCCCGTTACAGGAGTCGACTCGCACAGTAACAGTCAGGGGTCCTTTCTGATGGGGCTCCTTTTAAAACCACAAAGCCCTGCAGGTGTGCAGGTGCCTCTCCGGCTGGCCATCTGTCTTCAAGCTCCGTGATCATGAAGCCCATAGATGCTTCTCACACCGAAGGCAGGAACCCACCCCCGTGTCTACAGCACAGAGCATACGTATCAAGGTTCCTAAGTGCTTCTCCAAAAGCTCTTTTCACTTAATTTAAGGAGAAAATATAGCCCCATTTCCCTAAAATCTTTGTCCAAGGACATTCCCATTAAAAATGGTCCTTTAATGCATGCTTGGGCACCTTTCACATACCTGACATGAGTGCCGCTCTCATGGTGCAGGGTGGTTTGTGAGCAGATCACAGAAGGTCTAAAACAGCATTCTAGAAGATGGTGGCACTTGGCCTCCTCCTCATCTCCGTCTTGGTGCTTCTGCTAAAAGTTTAAGAACAAATATCATGTATCAAGTGCCTTCAATATGATTTTTAAAATTGAATTACATAAAATCCCAAAAGCATCAAGATTTAATTATCGTCCAAGCTCTTGCACAATGGAATTTTATATGTTTTGTATCCATTCTTTCCTATAACAAATGTATATTAATTGCTTACTATGAGCTATGACTATTCTAAGAACTGGATCATAGTAGGAAATAAAGCAGAAAGGCTCTCTGCTCACGGAAATTACATCAGAGTGAGGGAGATACATTTAAATAAAGAAATAATTTTATTATATGCCAATGCTATGACAAAACTACACAGGTGACTGGGCAAGAGGCAGCAAAATTTGTGGTTAGGAAAAGGGAAGGTGTCGATAATCAAGCCGAAGTTCTAAAGAAGTGACAGAGTAATAGAGTGAGGCTCGCTTACTCTATGGAGAAACATCCCAGGCAAATGCAAAGCCTGGGTTGTCCCTGTTCAAGGAACAGGAGGAAGGCCATGACAACTTTGAACCTAAGTGGTTAAGTTAGATGTCAAGTTCTGGAGTCAACACCTCCTTTCTCTCATGATCCACTTTCTTGGTGATAAAATTCACTCCGATCTATACGTGGAATGCAAGGTGCCACACACTCTTCTTGCCTTTTGGTGGTGTTGTGGTTGTCTATCAGCCAGTGAGTTGATGAAGATAAATTTGATTTCAATGATAACATTAATAAAATAAATTTTATTTGAATAAAATGATAAAATGATAAACTGATAAAATGATAAAACTGATAAAATAAATTTGATTTGAATGATAAAGACATTGTCCCCTTCCCAAATGTCCATCTCTGGAAGTTGTGAAACAATAGAATAATTTTTAAAAATACAGATTGTGCAAGTAATCTGATTTAAGGATAAAAGTTTATAGATTCATGCCAATCAAGTTGTTCAGGTACAAATGGCCACATTGAAGAGATAAGCCATGTAATTCTAATTCTCTTCAATTATTACTCTTTAGTTTTTCTCAAGGTGTGTTTATAAACATCATTCTTGCTTGATTTGGTAATTTTAGTAAACTTAATTTTAGTAGGTACCGTGTTAGAACCTGAATTTTAAAGAAGATGAAAAATGACTTTGGTCTTGCATGAACTCATAGCCATTTGAGAAGAAAAGAAAACAAATAATGGCTAACAGAGCTCCAGAGAGGCGTTATCAAAGGTCAGGAGAAAGCACTACTATTACAGCATCCACAGTCTGAAACAGTGGCCTCAAATACTTTGAATTTCTGCTCATCAACGGTCCTGTCTTTGTCTCCTCCTTTCAAATCTGGGCAGGCTCGTGACTGCTTTGAGCCACAGATTACAGAGGAAGTGCTCCTCTGTGACTTCCAAGACATGGTCCTAGAAGACATACAGCTTCCTTCTGCCTCTGTTGGAAAGCTAGCTGTCTGGATGTTCCGTCTCAGAACAGTCCTGGGAGCCAGCAACCATGCTGGAAGAATTTTGAGCCTCATGGAGCAAGAACATAAGGGCCTGGCTAACAGTCCCCTGGCTAACGGACTCATAGGTAGAGAGACACCCAGCTGGCTCCAGCCATTTAAGTCTTCCCGGGGACAGCCCCGGACATGGGGCGGAGACTGCCCATTCCCAAGATGCGGTTTTCACTCCCATCCACAGACGGTCAAGGCACAAGGAAATGACTGGCACATTATGTCCTCAAGTGTAGAGTAGTTTGTTATGCTGCAGTAGACAACCGGAACATGGCATGGTCGTACATTTCAGAATTTTCGGATTGCCTTCATTTCAGATATTCGGCAACTTTAATCCCCACAGTCCCTCAGACTGTCAGAATCTGGGCTAAAATTTTCTTTTGGTAAGAGTCATCCATGTACTACTTATTCTGCCTGGGAAAGATGGAGAAGACTTCACAGAACACATACCATTTGTCAATATTATTGAAAAATTGTCCGATCTGTTTCATGTGTTCTCTGGGCCACTGTTCAGAGCCAATACTCAAAAGCCTTGAATGTTTTGAAAAGCACCTCGAAATCATTTTTTTTTCCAATTGCATATTACTTGATCTTCAGATGTGTCATGTGCCTGAACTTGGTACAAATTCCGTGTCACTCTGGAGGTAATTCTGCAAGGCAGGCTGGTCAGTATTGTGACAGCAGATGCTAGAAAATGGAAGGCTGCCTTCTTTTGTCCCAACAAAGGACAAGAAGGAAGGTGAGGGGGAGACACTTGCTTGGATTCTGCTGCCTTTCATCTTTACATTTTCACTGCCTGTGTCTGCTCCTCAGCTTAAAGCTACCATTTAGGCTTTGCATCTGCAAAGAAAACAAGGTATTTTTTTTCTTTTCTGGTGAACCTAGTTTTAAAAAATCATTTAATTGGGACTAGGGCCTGAGCAATGAGAGTATATAGAGTGTAGGGAAAATAAGACCAATGAATGAATGGGGACATTTTGTATGCTTTAAGCTTTTAGGAAGATAAGCGCTAACGAGGACACGGTCACATTGATATGACCGATGAGTCACTAACAGCATGATTTCAGAAAGAAAAGGAAGGGAAGGAGCAGCCCGCCAGCGCACACAAGGAGCTTACTGTCAGTCCTCGCAATAACAATGTGAGATACAAGACAATGAGCGCTGTATTCAGGTACCATTCGTCTATTGTTCCTCTATGCAGGTTTCATATTAATCTGTTTATCGTAAATAGGTTTCACGTATCACGTGTCTTTCAGAGTTTTCCTACTTGATTTTCTGTCCCCCACCTTCCGCTCTCCTGGCCCCAAACCCTGAGCTCCTCTCTGTCCTGATAAATTCAAATCCCACAAGGTATCTCTCTCCACAGTATCACAACTAATTTTCTCCTTTCAATTAAAGGTCATAGTTTGTTTGAGAAGAGCAAAAGGAACCGCAAGAAGCATATTGACATTGTGCAAATGAGAACCATACATCAAGGGGTGTGTAGTTAATGAACAAAAGATCGTTGCTTAGTGTCTTAACTGCGGCATTGAGGCTTCAGAATAAATTCACCGAAGAGGTGACGCACCAGAAAACAGTCAGCCGGGCGAGAGGCACTCCCCTCAAGCAGTGGGTTCTCCAACCTCCTCTCCCCATTTCTTCCTATGTAACTTTGATTCTTAGGATTTCAACACCCATTTGAAGGGAGAAAAAGCATTTCTCCCTCTTGTACAGAGATCTAAAGTACATATAACATATGTGCTGGTACACGTTATTCAGCCCAAAACCCTATATCATGAAGTTGTGTTTGCTCTCTTGTGGGCTAGGAAGAAGCGTGGAAAGAGAAAGCTCTGAAGAACACAGTAGGTGTTACACCCGTTGATTCAAAGATGAGATGTTATATGTGTTCAAAGAATAAAGGCAGATCTAACGATGACTTGTAATTTAATCATTTTAAGGTGCAGAATGATAAACACTTACTTAAGAGGAAAAATATGGAAAGTGCTGGAAGGTATTCCTATCTTACATAAATATGTTTTAGGACAACTCGTGCTTCTAAAGGAGCTCTGCAGCACTGTCACACTTCATGTGTGTCTCCCAGAAAGAGGACATCACATGTATTGTAATATTTTAAATTTCAATGTTAACTTTTCATTAGGATGTAACTTCAGGGCTTGCTAGTAGCTTATCATTTTGGATTGCAGAGAAAGAGACACTGGTAGATAGACTAGAAATTCATTATAATATTACCTGATATGAAAATCATAAAATACATAGAAATCTTACTTTATTTTTTTTGAATTTTATTTTATTTTATTTTTTTTTCAATATTTTATTGTCAAGTTGTTTTCCATACAACACCCAATGCTCTTCCCCTTAAGTGCCCTCCACCATCACCACCACCTCTTTTCCCCCCTCCCCCTTCCCCTTC